>NW_007726569.1:457838-522418 GCF_000696425.1 Galeopterus variegatus | reverse complement strand
CAGCTCTCAGGATCGCGCTGTTTCCTGACGCGGGCGCTCCAGACCCGTCGCCATTTTTCTCTGTATCTTCTTTACCCATTTTCTAATTGGGTTATTTGTTTCTTTACTGTGTAGTTGCTTGAGTTCCTTGTATATTCTGGATATTAATCCCTTGTCAGATGTATAGTTTGTACATATTTTCTCCCATTTTATAGGTTGTCATTTTACTCTGTTGATTGTTTCCTTTGTTGTGCAGAAGCTTTTTAGTTTGATATAATCCCATTTATTTATTTTTTCTTTTGGTGCTTGTGCTTTTGGGGTCTTATTCATAAAGTCTTTGTCCAGTCTACTTCCTGAAGTGTTTCCCCTATATTTTTCCTTAGTAGTTTTAGAGTTTCAGGGCTTTTACTGAAGTCTTTAATCCATTTTGAATGGATGTTGGTATATGGTGTGAAAGGCAAGTCTAGTTTCATTCTTCTGCATATGGATGTCCAATTCTTCCAGCACCACTTATTGAAGAGACAGTCTTTTCCTCAATGCATGTTCTTGTTGCCTTTGTGAAATATTAGTTGGCGTAAGTCTGTGGGTTAATTTCTGGGTTCTCTATTCTGTTGCATTGGTCTAAATGTCTATTTTTTATGTTGGTACCATGTTGTTTGGGTTGCTATAGCTTTGTGGTATAATTTAAAGTCAGGTAGTGTTATGCCTCTAGCTTTATTTATTTATTTTGCTCAGGATTGCTTTGGCTATTCATGGTCTTTTGTTGTTCTATATGAATGTTAGGAATTTTTTTCTATTTCTGTGAAGAATGCCATTGGTATTTTGATGGGGATTGCACTGAATCTGTAGATCACTTTGGGTAGTATGGACATTTTCACAATGTTGATTCTTCCAAACCTAGAGCATGTAAAATGTACTTTTTATATTTATTATTGCTTAGAACATCAATGAATGCCCTGTGCTATAATTCAACATAGCAATCAGGCACTGTTGTTACACTTTGGGCTAGTAGCCTGGAGATAAAAGCTCTCTGGGTTTCTGAGGGGTGTAATGTGGTATCTCTTCTCTGGTGGCTGCCATGACTACTTATGTTTAACTTTGCTTCTTTGAGCCCTTCTAATTTGCTGCTGCCTTTCTAGTCTGGAAAAGGAGATTAACAAATGTATCTCTGGCCTTAATACAAGAAGGAAGAGGCACTGAGTGAGAGCCTGAGGGTCTCTTCCATGTTGTGTACACAAGCGTTAGTACCTGGACTTGTCGCACCTTATTTCAGCTTTCATTCTGGGTTTTTTTTCCCCATTTACTTTGCTTCATTCTCAGGATGTTGGCAGTATTTATGATACATGCTCTTTTATAAGCGAATATTAGCAAACAAGTAGTTAGTGGAGGTTCTTTTCTCAGTGATGGAAGATGTCTTAACTTGAAAGTTCCTTGTTTGGTCACATATCCCACAAGGATGGAGAAGGCCTTTTTTGATACTTGAGCCTGGCCTAGAATCCTCTTCTCAGTTCGGTGAATGTTACATGTGCTGTGTGCTGGACACTGAACTAGGTTCACCGACAGGACACAAGACAAATGAGAAGTGGATCCTGTCTTCAAGCAGCTTAACACCTAAATGAACAAAGACAATGTTAAACTGTAATATGGAGCAAAATGGTATAAGTTCTATAATGAAGTCTTACTTGAAGTTTGGAAGAATCCAAGGGGAAAAATATCAATTCTGAAGGCCAAATTCCTGCAGGTGTGGTGGGGCATTTCTGAGTCAGCTTTGAGGGAGAGGTCATCCAATGAGAAAGTCACCCAAACAGAAGCAAATATATAGGAGACAAATATGCAGACTTGTTTAAAATGGAGAAAATTTACATTGGGTTGCAGAGTAGAATGTTTAAAGAATTATAGTGACAGATAAAACTGGAGGAATATGGTAGACCAGGAACTAATGCTTCAGTAGGGAGTTCTGTCTTCTGGTGAGTTCAGCGCAGATTGAATTCTGCTGCTATCACTGAGGGGGGCTCTTCCTAAACCAAATAGCAGAGAAGAACAAGGTGCGTGCTTATATTTAGATAGCTATCAAATCAGACAAAAGAAGGGACTAGAGCTGGCCTCAGGTTTCAACTATTTCAGAGGAGAAATATCTTAGCCAGTTTACTGAGATGCTAGCAAACCTTTGAATTAAGCATACAATTTCTCTTGTAAATTTGACTGTTCCAGGAAGAACAAAATACATTTGCGGAAAGCATCACGTAATTAGCTTAATTCAGATTCAGCATTTGAACTTGGCATTTCTACTGATGCTTTATTCTATTTTGTTTTGGGTTTTTTTTATCATTAAAGTCACCTTTTATTTTCCTTTTGCATATGAGGTTATGGTCTCATAAATTGAAAAGTCTTTTTAGAGTACGTAACAGAAAAATGCAATCAAAATACTAAAGCAAACTTCAGCTAAAAATGTATTAGTGCCACTGGAAATGTGATTCGGATTGTTGGAGTAATACAATTCAAGCACATAGAGGTTCACCACACTGTTCTAGATATTTAGAAAGTAGTAAGATACACTTATAATAGAAGTAGAAGCAAAAACCATACTCAAAAAATCTAAAACTGCTCAGTATGCTAGACTACTACAGAGAACAGATATATAGTTTGCATTTTCTCTTTCCTGACATAGACACATATATATTTATATTGTATATTATTATATATACTTATTTATCTCTCTCTCTCTCTCTCTCTCTCACACACACACACACACACACACACACACACACACACACACACACACCCCTTTGCTCATCTATTACCAAACCAGACATCGATCTCTACCTTGGTGTTCTACATTTTAACTGCCTAATTGATGTGTCATGTTATTTCCCCTTTCTAGTTCTTTAATGGAAACTAATTAAAAGTCCCCATCCTTCAGTGAAATAAGCCAGGCACAGAGAGACAAATACCACATGACCTCACTCATATGTGGAATCTAAGAGAGAGAGAAAAAAAAAAGTTATTATAGAAGCAGAGAGTAGAACATTGTTTACCAGAAACTGGGGAGGGAATACAGGAAGAGGCTTGCCAATGGGTACAAAATTACAGTTAGATGGGAGGCATATGATGTTCTATTGCACAGTAGGGTGACTATGGTTAACAGTTAAGTTTTGTATAAAACATTATAACTAGAGGAGAAGCTTTTGAATGTTTTTACCACAAATAAATGATGAATGCATGAGGTGATGGATACATTAACTACCCCGACCCAATTATTATACAACATATGTATCAAAATATCAGATTGTACCCCATAAGTATATGCAATTACAACCTGTAAGTTAAAATAAAATTAATAATTAAAAAGGGAATAAATAAATAAAACCCCCCACTCAAGAACAAGATTTTTTTGCTTAATTTGTGATTTTAGGGGGGAAAAGCAAGAAACAAAAAACTTATAAAGTCTTCTTCGACCATCACCTTTAGGGGAAAAAAGTAATTCAGTAAACCATTCTATCGATTTTTTTATTCCAATAATTATAAGGATTTATCCTGGGGTCAGTTTTATATTCAGACTCGATTTCTAGAAATTATTGATTGTGGTAAGCCATTGATTTTGATAAGCTTATTGCAGGCATGATTTATTTAGTCTTCATAGCCAGCCTATGAGATAAGATCCATTTTATGGATATGAATACTGAGGCTGAGAGAGGTATAACTGTATTCATAGTAACACAAGTAGAAATTGACAGAACCAGTTAATTATGTAGGACTTATGCTCAGGACTGCAAAGAAGTGATACTGGAAGGTATGGCTCCTTCATGCACAGGTAGGGAGAGACAGCTAGCTGACCTCCAAAGAGCCAAGCTCCCCTTCCATGGTGCTGACCTATTGCTGGGGAGTGGCTTCACAGCCAGGAGCTTTGTTTTCCAGCATCTCTTCTGTCTAGGTAAGGCAGTGTGGTATGTAAGCCAAACCCCTCTGGCCAATGGTATATAAGCAGAACTCTGTCCCTTCTTGGCTGAGGTGGTTAAGTATCCAAGATGACTTTTTCATGTTCTCTTCCCTTCTCTTCTATGGCAGTCTTGGAGACAATGTCTGAAAGGTGAGAGCTTCGCGAGGGAAGGATCCTGGGCAAGCAGACTGAATTCACACAAGAAAGAGAGTTAATGGCACTCCCTGGTGGTTTGGCTGTGGAAAGGAAGGGAATGGAGGGGTTAAGGTACTTTTAAGTGTCGAGATGGAGCATCTTGGGGGATGATAGCACAGATTTACTTGGAGAGGGAACCTTGGCAAAGGAACTGGCTTGGGAGGAAGGTGATGAGTTCAGCTTTAGATTATATGTGCCTCAGGTGAAAACTTGTTATTATCTTGATAGGTTGTTGAAAATTTTAAAAGATTTTATAGAATCTTAAGAGCTAATATAATGCAACAGAAGGAATTGGAAAATCTCCTCTTAGGTGGTTTATGAGGGGAAATGGATTTTCCTTCCCTTTTTACATTAACAAGGGAAGACAGAGAGACCTTACTATTTGCACTGAGCTGAATGGTTTACTTTTATATGATATGTACTGTTACAGTTTACAGTTTTTCAACCGTAAACTAAAATGATAATAATAATTATATGAATAGATGATGATGTTAATTTTTGCTTGGGTAGCACTCTATTTACATGCCTAAATTCATTTTCTCATTTAATGCAATAATATGTGAAGGTAGAAACTGAATTCTTGAGGGATTAAATGGTTTTTTCAACATCACATAGCTAATTAGTGGTAAAGTTAGAATCTGATTTTAGTTCTGACTGCAAATTTAACAAAACTCTGACAGGTTTGAGTTCAGGAGCTATGGGGGTTTAAACAGAAGGCTCTACATTAGTTTGAATCAAAATTGGCATATTTGCATACTGTCATAACTGGAAAACTCTTAAGAGCTAAGAAATGTTCAGGTGTTCAGCCATTATGGTAAATAAAATATTTTGGTTAGATAGAATTTTTGTTTATTAACTCAAATATGTACCATAACTCAAATGCTAGTTTTAAATAATTATACAACATAGTACTTTTAACACTAAAACAATGCTCAATATAATTTTGTCTTTTGGTGATCTAGAAAGCACTCTAGTTATTTATTTAGCTTATTTAGTGAACATAGAAGTAAATTGCTATTGCCCTGGAGCTTTTTCATACTAGGTAATAGAAAATGTTGGGGGGGGATCTATATTTAGATTATTTTACCTTCCTACTCCAGTGCTTTTGATGACAGTCCATTCCACTTAAAATCTAAAGTCCTTAACTTGACCTTCAAGAACTTGCATGACAAGCTTTTGACAACCTCATCTCATGTCGCTCTTTACCTCAAACACCACACAATTTTGCCTGTATGTTTCTTCAATCAGTAGATAAGGAAGGGCTAAAGCTACCCAATGGAAGGGGAGTTTTTGAGTTGTAATAACTGATCTCTGATCTTCCATAATTCAAGGGTAATATTAGAGGCTGTATCTCTGTCCTAGAAGAATTCCTAGCCCATAAGAGGTGCTCAACAGATTACTTTTCTCTCAAACAGTAAATGAGAAGATGAAGGGATCTTCTGACAGTGATCTCAAATACTCCAGAGCTTGCATGACTCTGAGCATTGAATGATGTGCTAGAATTATATCCCTGCCCAATACTGGGAGACTGATGAAAAGAATACTGACCAGTGATGGAAAAAATTGATGTTCTGAGCTTGCCAGGTAAACCAGAGAATTATTAGTAGATCAGCAAACATGAATTTAAATATTTGAAATAGAAGATCTATAAGTAAAGAAAAGAAACAGTGACGTGATCATTTAGTCGAAGAAGATGCTAAGGGGGTGGCTTAATAAATCTGCAAGCCCACAAAGGGTTAATTTTCCAAAAAACGTTGACTTGAGAAAAGACTGAGGGAAACCAGGTTTTCATTGCAATTTGATCGACTTATGTTATCCAACGGGAAGAATTTCATGACAGTGAACTTTGTTACCTATTGGGACTTATAGCCAAAGGATAAATGGATGAAGGACAGGTAGATAAATAGATGAATAATTATTATTATTGTAAATCTTGCAAGCACAATCAATCCACATGCATCCCAAAGGCATTTAAGGCCTCTCTAAAGAAATTAAAGCTAAATTGTATATTTAGTTCCCTTTTAAACCTTTTTATGTGTGTTTATCTGATAGCTGATCTTTTTAAAAAGTAACTCCATATTTATATATTTTTAACTTTTTAAACCATTTCCATCCACTTTTGGAAGTACATTTCCTGAATCTTTACTAAGTAAAATTGGCTAATAGCTGTGATATGTTGAAAGGGAAGTACCATGTAAATCTTTCCCCTCGTCTACCTCTCTGCCTCCATGTAGTAGATTAGAATTGAACCAAAATAATTCAATGGAGGATATGTTCCAGCTTTCTTTTTAAATTGCCCTTTGAAGAACTTAACTCAGCATTAAATGGTACATGTAGTAACCATTTATAGATTTTACCAAAGGACTTGCTCCTTTCTCCCGGGATGAAGTATAAAAAGGCAAGGGTATATGAAAAGCATTTCATTTAATGTCCAATTTGCTTTCTTTTGGATTTACTTTCTTGTTGAAAATTGAATTTTTTAAAAAATGAGATTGGTGAATTACAATTTAATTGAAGTTTTCTGTTTATGCCTGAAAATCAGAGTTGATCTGAGCAGAACCATTAACTTCAGTGCTGTCTACATGTCAGTGTCAGGCTAGGGAGGGACTGGAGATGAAGGGGGGTGAAAAAAATCAGTGAGTGTGAGGAGAGAGAATGAAGGAGAGAAGGAGAATAAGTGGGAAACCATTTTTACAGATCAAGGATCTAATGGATCAGGTCAAATTAATTTCTCCAGTGTCTGAAGTGTTACTCTCCAAGCAGAGCCTGTGTGTCTCCCCACTAGGATGTGAGCAGGAAAGTGCATATTCAATATACAGTCAACCCTCCATATCCACAGGTGCCCCATTCACAGACTCAACCAACAGCAGATCAAAAATTTTAAAAAACCCCAAAACTATAAAAATAATACAAATTTTAAAAATAAAGTATAACAACTATTTACATAGCATCTACATTGTATTAGATATTGTGTTAGCCAGGGTTCTCCAGAGAGACAGAACCAATAGAATATCTATGTAAATGTTTGAGAGGTGATTTCTTAGGAGAATTGGCTCATGTGATTGGGAAGGCTGAGGGGTACCACCACAGGCTGTCTGCACACTGGATGTCAGTAGTGTGGCACAGATCAAGTCCAGAAGACTCAGAACCAGGGAAGTTGATTGTGTGATTCTCAGTTCAAGACCAAAGGCCTGAGAGCTGGGGATGCCACTAGCGTAAGTCTTGGAAGCCAAAGGCTGAAGAGTCTCAGATGTCCATGGACAGGAGGGAAGAGTGTATCCCAGTTCCAGAGGAAGTAGAGCAAGAGGTTCTCCTTTTCCACTGTTTTTGTTTTCTCCAGGCCTCCAGTGGATTGGATGGTACCTGCCCATATTGAGTGTGGAGCTTTCCCACCCAGTCCACTCAAGCTGTCATGCTAATCTCTTCTAGAAGCACCCTCCTGGACACACCCAAAAATAATGCTTTACCAGTTTTCTATATATTCCTTAATCTAGTCATGTTGACACATAAGTTAATCATCACAGACATTGTAAGTAATCTAGAGATGATTTAAAGTATATGGGAGGAGGTGCATAACTTATGTGCAAATATTACCCCTTTTTTTAATATATGGGACTTGAGCATCCACAGATTTTGGTATTCAAGGAGGTCCTGGAACTAATCCCTGGTATTCAAGGGGGTCCTGGAACTAAGAGGGATGACTGTACCTCTAATCCAACTAGAAATAGCACTGGCTTACTTTCAGATCACACTGGGAACAGCAATCAATTAATTAAACTTTGTAATAGACTCGTGCTTAGAAAAGGCTTCAGCAATGCTGTATTTTCCTGCTACATGAGAAAGGTATACTTCTTGCTGTGTCTTTTAATCTCTAGTTATCTTTTCTTAGGTTTTATTTTATTTTTAATTAACACATAATAATTGTACATATTTATGGGATACCATGTGATGCTTTGATACATGTATACATTGTGTACTGATCAAATCAGGGTAATTAGCAAATTTACCTCAAATATTTAACACTTCTTCGTGGTGAGAACATTCAGAATTCTCTATTCTAGCTTTTTTGAAATGTCCAATACATTATTATTAACTATAGTCACCTTACTGCGCAATGGAATACCAGAACTTATTTCTCCTAACTAACTTTGTACCCATTGACTAACCTACTTATCTTTTAGGGTAGATTTTAGTCAATTTTATTTCTTGAGACCAAGTTTGCTTTTGTTATTATTGCTGTAACCAGGTGAAGCTTGAGATTTTGAAAATTTGATTACTTTCAAATTTTGATGTTGTATTTTTATTTCTCAGGAATAGAGCTCTGGGACTGCTATAAGTGCTGAAATCAGGCATTTAGTTGCTCTTATGTAATCAGTTAAAACAGCTGATTTCTAGATGTTTTATAACTATCAAAACTCCAAGAAAAGCAAGAGAAATCTGCATAAAGTGATGAACAATGTGTTTTAGGTTTTATACAGGATTTTTACACTCTAATAACCTTGTGAAAATCTTTTATGGTAGATAGCAAAGAAGACTAAGAATGAGAGGTTAAGCATCTTGCCCACGAAGGTAGTGAAGATGAGATTTGAACCAAAGTATTTTGGAGCTCAAAGCTCATATTTTATTTACAACTAGGTATGCTTCCCATGTATCTTGCTACATTACTTACAGCTTAATAGAAGTTGTTCACCTGCTTAAAATTATCCCTAATTCCATTCAGCTCCATCTTTACATTAAATATGTCATAGCAAACACCAAGTCCTTTTGTTTCCATGACCATTTTCTTCAACGGTATCTTCCATGTCACCAAAAAGTCAAATATTTCCTTTTATAAAAAGTCATTATTTTTATCCCCTTAAGGGCAATTATCCCCTTCACTGCCTTTTAGAAATCTCCAGTTTAGTTTCCTAGAATGAATTTCCATATATCAGTCTGAACTTCACTCTATCAGACCCTTTTGCAATCCACTGCTAGTAGAGTATATCATTAAGATTTGCCCCAGCAGGCTCAGGTCAGCATGATGGGGCACCATCTGGTAAAGAGGCTTTGTGCTTAATAAGTACAAAGATCACCTGGATTTTCTTTGAGTCACATAAAAATTGCAATAAAGCATTCAGACCAAAGAGCACATGCCCACCAACTTTGAACAATTCATTTTGGTTAGAATTGCAAATAAGTAGAGCAGCTGATAAGCATTTATTGAGTGACTACCGTATACTAGGTACCGCTAGACATTGAACTTGACTTTTCCTATTTCCTAGTACTTGCCTTTATTAAGCATCTCCTACATCCTAGGCACTGGAAATCATAAATATCATTAAAAATCAAGGGAGGGACTAGCCTCTATCTTAACTGGTTTTATATCTTTCTGTAAGACTTTCTTATGACAAAGAATCTGAATTGGATTACAGTGACTATATTTAAAACTTATGGGAAAAGCTGATATGCGAAGCTACTTAATATTTCCTGACAGAAATACAGTGAATGTCGTAATGAATAGAGTTTGCCAGTCTAGAGTTGCTGTCAATATGAGGCATTATGCCCAGTGCAATTACGTTTGTCTGTTTTTTATTACTGAGACCAAATATTTGGCCTGGGTTCCTGCAGAAAATAAGTAATTCCATTACATGTGATTCACCTTTTAGTAACCCTTTAAGTTGATGAAGACTCAAGCTGAAAATTTACATTTATTACAGAAATAATCCACTTAGCTAACATTTATGGGATCTCCTTATGTTCATTGGGCAGCATATAAAGATTTAAACATGCAAAATACCATCTTCATATTTAAGAATGTCCAAATTTGCCCAAAATGTCTTTATTTTTAAAAAATCATGTTTTTGTTTTTCGGTTTTAATAAGAGGGTGAGATGAGTTGTGATACTGCAAAGTCATGAAGAGCCTGGACTCTGAACTTGGGCTGAGGGACTGTGAGTTGGGGTCTGCATTTACTTTCTGTGTGACCTGGCCCAGTCACTTCTCATGCCCCCAGTAGACAATCAATACGATAATAGCTCCCGCCTTATTAGGTTATGCTGGGCTAAGTTAAGGAAGTTCCTGACAAATTTCCTGAAACACCGTAAATAATCAGTAAATTGTGTCTATTTGTTTTCATTTATATAACATGTGTCTTGGGCAGAATCAAGGTTTTCTAAGTACCATTGTGCACATTCTCCATCTAAAATGTAATGGGGTCACAGCACACCCCTCTCCCTGGCCTAATGTGTGTGCATTCAGACAGGTCCACCACATGTAGGTTTGGGTTCCTTTTCCTTCCCTAATATTTCTGTATACTCAAGTGAATAATCAAAAACTTGAACTTCAATGGAACACGGATTGCAAACATATGGATTGAAAAGGCTGTTTTTATTTTTTTTTTTAAATTTAATTTAATTTAATTTTACTTCTCAAAATACATTGTAGTTCATTTTCATGCCCCTTTACCTGTTCCTCTCCTGCTCCCCCCCACCTCGGCCCGCCATCATATCTGTATACTTGACTTAAATAGTTCAAGGAATTTTTGTGGTTATTCTGTTTTCTTCCCCCCACCCCCACCCTTTATTTGTTTGTATGTTTATTTATTTATTAATTTTTAGCTCCCACAAATAAGTGAGAACATGTGGTATTTCTCTTTCTGTGCCTGACTTGTTTCACTTAATATAATTTTCTCTAAGTCCATCCATGTTGTTGCGAATGGCAGTATTTCATTCTTTTTTATAGCAGAGTAGTATTCCATTGTGTAGATATACCACAGTTTCCTTATCCACTCATCTGATGATGGACATTTGGGCTGGTTCCAGCTCTTGGCTATTGTACATAAGACTTCAATAAACACTGGAGTACAGGTATCCCTGCAGCATGATGATTTCCATTCCTCTGGCTATATTCCCAGCAGTGGAATCACTGGGTCATATGGTAGATTGATCTGTAATTGTTTGAGGAATCTCCATACCATTTTCCATAAAGGCTGCACCATTTTGCAGCCCCACCAACAGTGGATGAGGGTTCCTTTTTCTCCACAACCTCTCCAGCACTTACCATTCTCAGTCTTTTGGATGTTAGCCATCTTAACTGGAGTGAGGTGGTATCTCGGTGTGGTTTTGATTTGCATTTCCTGGATGTTCAGTGATATTGAGCATTTAATTATTAAACAAACACTGAGTGGACTTTTAAAAAAAATTATTAAACAAACGTTGATGATGTGTTCACCTTGTACCAGGCATTGCTCTGGATACAGCAATAATCACCATGACTACTCTATAAGAAGCTGCTTGGCTTTGGAGCCAAACACACCTGGCTCAAAATCTTGTTCTTTTTACTTGTTTGTTTGGCTTTGGAAGAGGCACTTACTTTGAGTCTGTTTCTTAGTCCATAAATAAGGGATTAGTAATACCTTCTGGCACTGTTCAGAGGACTAGTCTGTATAAAGGGCACAGTGCCTGGCACTTACAAAGTACTCAGTAAACAAGAGCTGCCTTACCCTCAATCCTAGTGATAACAGAAAGAGAAATAGAGGTTGTTTCTCCAAACCCTATGTCCTGTGAGGACATGAATCTTATATGGAAACTAGCACAGCACCTCTTAGATTCTCTGTCAGTGTTGCTGCAAATGACAGCCAGCAAGTATTCTAATTGGGATTCGAACCCAGATCTTTGGATTCTAAAGAAAGCCATGCATTCTGCTCTCTTCCACCCTGTCTCCCTGCTTCTATTTTGGGGAGAGCGCATTTGTGTGCTTCCGAGGAGATACATGAGGGTGAAGGGATGGGTTGCATTCCTCTATTAACTGTGTTCTTTTTTTTTTTTTTTTAATTTTACAGGTAAATATAATTTATTAATTTTACAAGTAAGTCATATGATATTTACTTATTTATTTATTTTTATTGGTTATGAATATTCATGAGATACAAAGCTGATCCTAAACAGACATAGCTGCAGCTCTGCCTCCTCTTCCAAAGGCTCCTCTTCTCCCCCCAGAGCTCTAGGTCACTCGTGGAGCTGGCTTTGTTCCTAGTCCCTGCCTTCTCTAAGCTTTGCTCAAAAGCACTGTATGGGAAGGGGTGGGAGCAGGATTAAGTGCACCCCAGGAGCATGATCTGTAAAAGTGATGCCTTTTCAACAATTTTAAAGGCAGTAAGTTTACATGGGGGGTTTAACATCATAATAAACAGCTATTCAAGGAACCAAGACTGTGAGATAAGTAAGGAAGGTTGGCAAAAAGCAGTGATTTCAAAGGGGCTCTCTCCTCCAACAATCAAAGACACAGAACATCCTTACCTGCAGGCTCCCCTCAACCCACCTCTAGTGTTAGAACGGGCTTTGTATTGGGCTCTTCTGTCAGCTACACCTGCCCCACATCTCTTCCCATCCCAGCCTCTTTAAGATAACACAGATGATAAACCAATGGCTGCCAAGATGCTGAGGGGGAGGTAGCCATTCCACTTTTGGTCTCTCCTTGTTGTTGTCTTACCAGCTAGCATTTGGAAGGGAGGGATTCAGAACGAGGAGAGAAAGGAGGGGTTATTGGCAGGACCCCACACTCACACTTCTACTTGACAGGATAGCATCCCTGGTTAAGGCCAGCAATGTCTTCTCTGCAGCTAGTCCTCAGCGTCTGCCTACAGGACGCTAACACCTTGATATCTCCTGTTTGGGACTCAGCTCCAGGAGTGTTACCTCAACCTGTCCATCTACAGAACCAGTCTTCATTTTTAGGAAGAAAAACATCTCAGGTATGATAAATGAAACAGAAGATATAAAACCAATCAAGTAGGGCCGGCCCGGTGGCCACTGCTACAGTGCGCCGCTTGGGAAGCGCGGCAGGTGCTCCCGCCGAGGGTTCGGATCCCACGTGCAGACCGGTTCCAGCTCACTGGCTGAGCGAGGCGTGGGAGCAACACTGAGGGTTGCGATCCCGTGCGGTCCCGGTCCGGTGTGGGCGCGACACTGAGGGTTGCGATCCGTTGCTGGACACGAAAAAAAAGACAAAAAGGAAAAAAAAAAAACCAATCAAGTAAAAAACCCATAGATTCTTCTGAGTAACAAATTTTGATGTTTTACTTAAAATTATTATATTCTATAGAGTCCAAACTTCCCTTTTGGAAGTTCTCTCTGAACAATTCTATTTTCCGTGTAACATGTAAAGGTGGCTCAAATTCAGAATTAGCGTTTACTTAATGAATCCCTACAGTACAGTTGTACTCAGGAGAAAAGAAAATAGAAAATAGAGGTAATTTTTTTCTGCTATACTGTCTCTTCTTCGTCCGCAGGCATATATACTCTTAAAGCCAGGAAGTTCTCAGGTATCTATTCGTTCGTTTTGCCAAAGTTGTCAAATATTTAGTAAAAAAATTTAGTGTGTGTTTTTAATTAGTTTAGGGAATTTTCAGAGGAAGATCACCAGTAAACACAATAATTTGTGTTTCAAATTAAAAATTTTCTTTCTCTTTTCTTTGGCAGCTGGCCACTATGGAGATCCAAGCCCTTGACCTTGGTGTTATAACACCATGCTCTAACCAGCTGAGCTAACCAGCCAGCCCCAAAACAATCTTTTCAAAAAGAAAGTTTTTAATAAAAAGACTTTCAAACTTTTTTCACTTGTAACCTATCATAAGAAATTTGTCTTACATCACCACCCGGTTTGCAAACTCTTACCACATTTACAACGGAAGCCAAGAGTTTTATGCAATGGTATTTATCTTTTCTATAGGCAATGCACACTTACTTTTTCGCTTCTTTTTCATTTCTAAAATGGAGGTTTCACCCTGACAAATTGACTTCATAAACTTCCAGTGGGGCTTACCTTGTAGTTTGAAAAGGGAATTGAGAAATAATGCCTCTCCTTCAATACAATTGAGCAAGTGATTTTGAAGAATGTTCTGTCCATGTGATACTATCTGGAGGTGAAATAAACAAGACACCCACGTGGATAGAGTTGCTGACTTCATGCAGCTTACCATCTAGTGGGATTAATGTGATATTTTGATCTTATGAGAAAAGATCAAAGGAGCAAGCAACATAAAATGTGTTTATGAAGAACTTGGTAAACATCTGGCACATGAAAGAGAAAAGCTGGATGTTCTGCTGTAAATTCTTACGGAAATATTACTTTCTTGATAGTGGAGGTCACTATGAACGCAAATTTGTGACTATATAAATCCTTATTTATTTACTAAATATTTGACAACTTTGGCAAAATGGAACAAAACAAAACAAAAACAGTAACAGAGATCCCAAGCTTTTAAGCCAAACTGCCTAGTTTTTCCCTTTTCTTCCCCACTCCCTCCCATCTTTCCCCCCCTTATCACAGAATTGTCTGGCTTGAACTATTTCATTTCTTTTTTGTTGTGGTAAAATACAAACACTATTCTGGCCATTTTAGAGTATAAAACTCAGTGGCGTTTAGTACATTCTCAATGTTGTACAACCATCACCACTATCTAGTTTCAGAACTTATCACCCCAAAAGGAAACCTTGTGCCTGTGAAGCAGTCACTCTCCACATTTGCCTCCTCACCCAGACCCTGTCAACCTCCCATCTGCTCTCTACATCCATAAATTTGCCTGTTCTGGATATTTCATATAAACAAAATCACACAACATGTGGCTTTTTTGCATTTGGCTCTTTTCACTTAGCATGTTTTTAAGGTTCATTCATAGGTAGCATGTATCAGTATTTTATTCCTTTTTACGACTGAATAATATTCCATTTTATGGACATACCAAATTTTGTTTATCCATTGATCATTGGAGGGAGAACTATTTAATTTTAAGGTAAATTTTATTCACAAAATAATCTGAAACTAATGGTTGGGCATACCTTTACAGCTTTGATTACATACATATATTATAAGTAGAGCCTAAAGGCTTTTGAAGAAATATGGTGTCTCCGTGAAAGCCTGAGTAGGAAAGGTACTATCCTTCAGAAGCTCATGAGGTAGCACTGGGCCTCACTTATAGATTCAGGATTTATCTGCATACATATGGTAAATGAAACCAAGTGAACAGATAAGATTGCTCCAGGGCGTGAGTGTAGAAGAACCTAGGACAAAGCCCTAAAGGACCCCAACATTTGGGGGAACAGCAGAGGAAGAGAGGACCATCGGTTTTCTCACCACAGATGATGATGATGATGATGATGATGATGATGATGATGATGAAACCTAACTGAGGCAAACCCTCAGGCTCATTACTTGAGAAGAAAACATAGCCAATGTTTTCACAATGTTTGTAAGGGAATTAAATGAGACAACATATGCAAAGCAACGAGTACCTGGCCCATAGGTAGGACCTCAGAAATGGTGGCTAGTAGAGTTACAATGACGAAACTTCTTCCTACTCTGAATGCATTTTTTGTGCTATCACTATCATCAGTTTCCATATATGCGGAGCCTTATATAATTATTTTATAACATCATATCCAGGACTGCCTAGATTTAAATAAGCACTTCAACCTCTTAAGAATCCGTCTAGTTTTAACTCTTTTGTGGTTTTTTGTTGTTGTTGTTGTTTCTAAATTTCACTAGCTTTTCTTGTAACGCCAAGGGAAACTGAAGGAATACAAATTAGGTGAAGCTAGAGACACAGGCCAACTCTCAGTGTGGCTGATCCAAGACTGCAGTTCTGGGTCCACCCAGGAAGGTGTTCTCAGTTCCACAGCTTGAGAGAGGACCGTTCTAGCTACAGATTATCAGGTCAATAAAATTCTTCCCCTTTAGATTTCTTTGTTTTCATGTTGGCAAGGGAAAAGCCACTTCATTTCTCAAAAACACGTAATTTTTGCCGTCCCATATTTGGTAAAAAATAGTTGGTGAAAACTCATAACCGACCCCAGAAACAATTATACTGTAGAAATTGACTTTAAAATCTTCATGGCATTACGGACTCAGGAGTGGAAAATCATTGGATATAGTGTTTTTAAGCTTATCAAATTATCAAACAGTGTCTTAAAGCTGTTATTCCTACAGGATCCTTGACTATCATTGCTTGTTTGAAGAGTTTCTTTGAATATATTTTGATAAACCTTCGAAAGACATGACCACACCTTGACCATTCACTTTTAATGCAGTTGTTGTGATTGCTTCTTCTTGGATCTTCTCAAAGATCTGTTAAGATATGAATAACTTTTACATATTATAACTTTGCTTTACTCTTTCAAAGTTTTCTTCTGAGTTTTCTAAATTTCTCAAGTCCTTCCACTTCTCACGGGGGAAAATGTTTTCAATGCTTTTTCTTATTCAACAATTTGATTCGTTTATTTTTCTGGAATTTTACGTCTTTAGTATATTCCTATCTACATTCCATGTGTAAATGTATTCCATGTATTGGAAACATGATTTCCAGTGAAACTAAAGTGACAGATGGGCACAAAATTTGGGGAAGGTGTGTAAATTCTTTTATCTTTTATTATGGGCTGATTTGTTACAGACTAAAAGATTGACAGGCAAGAAGGATGTAACTTGTATAAAGCTACACAATTAGAAGTGATGCTGGGAATAGACTTCATGTTTCCTGATTCCTGATGCAATAAACTTTCACTGGAATATGGACAACTCATGATGTTCATGACCTAGTTCATATTGGCTATTGTCCAAATCTGGTAGCCAGAAACAGGACAGGGTCTGTTCTGTTTCTAGTTTAATACAGGAATTACTGTAATTCTTGTGTATTTTTGTGATCTATGTGTTAGGGCATGGTTTCTCTTATCTCATATGTCGAGTTACAGAAAATAAAGCACTTGAAAACATAAGATAATAATAGCAATGGTTATCTAGTCCTATAAAATCCAATAGTGATTAGTGAATATAGCATTCATTGTGAGCTCAAAGCTAAATTAGAAGAATAGAGAAGCCAGTTAAGAGGCTTGAAACCCAAGGAAAATGGTAGGAAGAAAATTATGGCAATACAACTATGATATTTTGTCCCTATGTGGGAATAAGGCAATAGAGGTGAAGAAGAAGAAAATTTTTAACAAACAAAATTAAAAATGAAAGGAGGAAGGTGTTTCTAAATATTATGGGTGGGTGGTTTTAAATGTCAATATGCTCTGCTGTAAACGGATCACGTGGAGAGTAGTGGAGAATAGCTTTATGTGGGAGGAGATTATTTTAAAAAAACAAACATTGACATTTTGAAGACCTGAATGTCTTAAATGGAATGATTATTAAAATGCAAAGTTAGGCTGCACAGAGACGTTTTAGAGATTATATTTGAGTAGAATCATAAGAGTCAGATAATAAATGACTCAGATAATCTGAGTGGTTGGGGCTGACTCACATATTTTGGAAGAAGGTGTCATCAAATCACTGATTCTGTCAGTGTTTTTTCCCTCTGTTCCACCTGGCAGTGCCAAACAAATCCTGAAATACCAGTGGCTTTTCCAGCTCCAGTTTCCAAGAAGATTTTCCAAATCACCAGTGACAAGTCTAGGGTTTTGAATACATAGGTATTTAGTATACTTGAATAATGTTGGCTAACATAAGAAACATAAGCCCTGTGTGTAACTATGGAACATGTGGAAGATGGGAAGACCAAACAGAGGCTTGACAGGATGAGAATGGAAGAACCAAGACTGGGCTTGTTTTGTCCAGATGGAAGAAAGGGGTCTTCTTATCCCAGTGCTGCCTGAATGGTGCTTCCTGGAATATATTTTAAGTCAACAGGTTATTATCTGGTACATGTACTAGACATAGGGAACATACAAATGAAGGAGTGTTGGCCTCTGTCCTGGAAAGGCTCTTAGCCTATGAGGGAAACTGACACAGAAAGGAGTAAGGGGTACTGTTTGGCATATTATAACACATATAAGAGCAACATTTTGGGGGAGCAAAGAATAGTCAGTGTCCTGCGCCAGTAGGATTGAGAGGCCCTCACAGGGGAGGTGGCCTTTGGCCTGGGCCTTAAGGACAAATTGAAATTCTAAATGTTGACAAAATAGGGAAAACATTTCAAGCAGAGGTAAGGACCCCACAAGGAAGAAAGAGATATTGGAATGCAAATGTCAGGGTATGTTCAGAGAATGGTTAATAATCTAGTCCGGGAGACAAAGATGTGTCATGACGGCCAGTGTAGCTGTCTTGATATGGTTCATATAATCTGTGTCTTGGTATTATCCCAGTCTCAGGAATTTGTCCAACCTGGAAATGGATATTCTTCTAAATCTGTGATATTGCTTCTTGGCAGAGCCACAGTTTGGGTGATGAATAATAGCAGTCTAAGAAAAGCTTTCAATCTTCTCCGTACCCGTACAGCCTTATGTTGCTTGTAGTGCTAAGAACTTACAGTACCAAGCCCCTGATAAACATCTGTTGAAAATGTAACAATGAATCATATCCACATGCATACACATATAAATATATATACAACTGAAGGGACTTTCACTGCTTTTTTGAACATTCAAGTTCAACTGGTGTGTTGCAGCTTTCAAAATATATGTTCACTTGAATGTTGCTGATAGATTTCTTTAACCCTCGGCTGTTTTTCCACAGGATTGAAAAAACGTACAAGGAAGGCCTTTGGAATACGGAAGAAAGAAAAGGACACTGACTCTACGTATGTACTTTAAGAGTTTGCCTCCCCCCAAAATCTACTTGCGTAAGGGATGCCGTTATCACCGTCCCTTTAAGATTGCTGCAGAGATTTCTTGGATATTGTGTACTATTCTGTAGCTCTCCCCATTTCTGGGTAAACTGTAGTTGTTTGTCATAAACAGCTCTTGGGTTTGTGCTAAAAAGGTGAAGATTTTTCATCATGTATTCAGTTTTTCATCATGTGTTATTTTTTTTACAACCTGATATCCACACTTTCCAGCATCCTTGGGAAGCAGAAAATATGACTGTTGCTTTTGGGGGGGACTAAAAGCATTCATGACCGCTTTCAGGGTTGCTCCTAGTGTCTGAAATGAAGAAACAACAAAACATCTGTTTAGGTAGATTAGGCCTAGCCAGAAACAAACATAGACTATAAAACGTCCCAAAGCTCTTACCTGAGATGCCGAGACTTTATGCCAGCACAATTGTCAATCAACAGAATTCACAGAATTCACAGGAGTGATAGGATTCTGGCTGTGAATGAGAAGTCAATGCCAGAAACAACTGTGAGGATGCTTTTACATGTTTAAATGATTATATCCTAGAGAATCAATTTCCCACAGATACTGACAGACCCTTGAAAATGTCCAAGGACATAACAGTTTTACTCCATTTATTTGACCTTCTTGAATTCTCCTTCAGAAGTATTTGTCTCAATGTAAAATCTCAGGTGTCTTTCTGAGCTAAGCAAGCAACTGAAATACAAGAAGTTAGCTGGCCAGGAGCTTGGGATTCCAGCCCAAGACCAGCAAAGGAGAGCACCACTACTCAGCTGCAGCTGGTTGTGACTGGGGAGAAATGCACATCGGGCGTGGGCTGCTGTATATCAGAATTGAGCCCATTAAACCTTTCATTTGGTTAGATCCCTGAAAGTAAGTTAAAAAATAGGAAAATCAGTAGTTGTTTGGACACAGGTAAAAATGAAGAGGGCCACTTTTATTCTCACCTTTAGCTTTTCACTCTGTACATTTTATCACAAGGTGCTGAGCATTTCCCTGTGTTATTGTCTTCCAACCTATAATCCATGGGATAAAATATCTACCAAATAAATTAAAATATCTTTCATACAACTGAATAACACAATGTATTTGAAATGCCTACTATGGTACCTAGTCCTTAGTAAATGGCAACTGCTACTGTTCTTATTATTGCTGATACAAATTCCTTATGAGCAATTAAAATGGAATTTTATGGGAATTTTAGCATGAGAATGTTCATATTTGGACTGATGATCAGTGGTACTGCAGGGAGGGAGGAGCTTTAAATTTGGCCTTCAAGAAGATGAGGATATGTATTTTATGCTAAAGGAATAACAAACGCAAAAGCAGAGAAGTGGAAAAGTCCAGTAGGCATTTAGGACAAGACAAATGGGGCAGTTTGTCCACCTGGAGGCTAAAGGTAAGGGTGATTAATAATGGGAGGCAAGGCTGGAAAGATCAGGGCCAGGTAGCAAGGGCCCCAGGGCCTGACCCATGTGTCTGGGCTTCCTTCCTCAGGCAATGGGCCACCTTGAAACCTTAAAGGTTTTTAAGCCAGAGAGTGTAAAGGATTGGGGGAACAAAGTTATTTTTTGTCTAGATAACAAATGTTAAGTCTCCTGTTCCTATATTTCCTTCTTTTTATTTTGGTAAATAATTCATGGAAATCACATTTACTATAGTCCTGCAAATTTTTCTAAATAACTGAGTTAGGAATATTTTTCTGATGATTATATAATTTACATTGTCTCTTAAGAAATTTGCCATTTTCTGAACATTAGCCTCCCAGTATGGGTGATGGTCCCTTTTGTAGTGTCAGAAGATCTGGGCTCTAGTCCTGGCACTGCCAATAGCTCCACAGCCTTGGGAAATACACTTTCTTTTGGTGGGCCTCAGTTTCCTCACCTATAAAAAAAGGTTTGCACTAGATGGAATCTAGTTTCCCTACAGGGTCAGACACTGTAGCAGTCAATCTGTTGGCAACGTCTGTTGACAATGTGCCACGAGTCATGTGGAACACTATTACGTGCATCTCAAGAGAACATCATCAGCAGAAACCAGATCCGTTTTTCTATGAAGACAGTGCCTGTAAGTGACCGCACCAGATATTTCTGGCGTGTGAAAAAACTTTTTTTTAAAAAAAAGCTGCTAGGCTTATTTACGTGTGATTTGCATGTGGTCAAAGCACAGCTCTTCCATCACCATTTCTAAAGATATGAAAATAAGCAAGTTTTTCCTTGTGGCTTTGGGTAGATGCCCAGTTTCTCTGAGATACTCTAATGACACATTTGCTTGTAGAATCCCAGCATCTCTCCTTTTCTTATCATTCAAGTGCCCCAAATTACTTGCCTTATAGCAAATTAGCTGCACACTGGTTCTACCACCAGCGACGATCAAAGGACAAACTGTCTTGTATAAGCCTTTGTTTTCCATGAACCCCCACTCTAGCTGGATCATATATCATTCCAGGAAAAGGAATCATAAATGTGAAGGGGTGGAGATATGCTCTGGCAATTTGCTGTCCCTTCAGCTTCGGTGAATTCGTACGTTGGTCTGTGATCATTGAAACCTTGTTGGTACAAACTGTGTTCAGGGCTGTTGCAACTTGCTCAGGGTTGCTAAGCAACCTGCTAGGGTAGAGGCCAGCACCAACTTCAGCTGATTGAACCTCCTTAGATAGACAGATAGAGAATGGGGTTAGGACCAGAGCTTCCTGATTTGATCTCATTACAGTGGCTGAAAGAGAGAGGAAGGGAGTGAGCCTGCACTAAGTAGCAGGCCCTGCGCAGGATATTTTGTTGCACTGATATCCTTTGTAATCCTCAAAGTAATTCAATCAAGTTATAGTAATATCTCAGTGTTAGAGATGAGAAATCAGTGCCAAAGGGGATTAAGTAACTTGCTAAAGGTTACCCAGAAAATAAGACTTGGAGTCAGTATTCTAGTCTAGACTCTAGTGCCTATGCTTTTATTACCCAGAAGAAAAAGCATCAGGCAAAATCATAATCTAGACAAACAGAACAGTAAAAGAGAAAGGCAGTCGCTGTGAAAGTAGTTTCCAAATAGAGGCCATGGTCCATGGTACATAATTAGTTTTAAAATAGAAGTCGAATATATTGTCCTGATTTGAGCATCACATATTACACACAGGTATTGATATTCAACTCTGTGCCCCACAGATATGAATAATTAACTATGTTACAATAAAAAAGAAAATAAATAAAGTAGAAGTGAGTAAATATAAGGGTCTGCTATTAAAAAAAATTATTTCAAAATAAAATATAAAACTTCATAAGGGAGTTAGGAAATAAATTTAGAATACATGTCCAAATGTCTGTGGCTGCTAAAATCTCTCCATTCCCTCTCCTAGGTCAAATTATATAATAATTATCATTCTCTATAACATTTCATGAGTAATCACTATGTTCTAGGCACTGTTTCAGGCTCTCGCTTATATTAACTCATCGAATCTTCTAGTAACCATATGGGGTATATGCTATTATTATGGATATTTTATAGATGAGGAAACTGAGATAAAAAGGGGTGAAGTAACTTGCCTTAGTTTATGCAGCTAAGAAATCCTACATTGATTGAAGCCAGGTAGTTGGGCACTGGAGCTAGTGTTCTTAACTACCATGTTTACTGCCTCCTTACGAGGAAGCACCAGCCCCATCTCCATCAAGGGATAAGATAAAGGATTGGATAGGACTCCAACGCTGCTATGTGTAATTACAGATTTTCTGATAAAAATTTGTGAGATACCATTCCAATAGCTGCAATAGACATGAATCAAGTGGCCCCCCATTTCAGTCCCCTGTTGATAACCCCTTGTACCTAGACTATCTGTGGGCAGCACCACAGCCAGGCTGTTCTCCAGAGCCTTCTTTTCCCCCCACCTATTGCTTGCTGTGCCCAAAAGCATCCCCACAAGGATCAGTGCCTTTGAATATATTCTACCCCAAAGCTCAATACAATCACCTCTCTCCCAACTCTTATTGCAGGGATTGAAATCCTAATAAGAAATGCTCATTTTTTGTAGTATATAGATAGGAAAAGGAAAGTTGGTTTTGATGAGTATGGGTTGGTACCAGTCGTCGCTGCTTTCCTTCTAGCCTGAGCTTATTATGGCCATGATAACCCACTAGATTTACTTGCCTGTCTCAGTGCCTCTGTGATAAGCCGCCTTCCTCATTATATTTATCCCCTGGTTCTGACCAAGTTCCTGGCTTGTTATGAGCACTCAATATTTGCTCAATAAATTATAACTTTTATCAGCTGAGATTCTTCCCATCTTTCTATTTGAGAAGAAATTTCTTTGAACTGTTTAATTCCCATGTCCAGGGAATATCCAAAGATCCCAAGATTTCTGTCAACCCCCATGGTTTTTCAATATCAGGGTCCACTCTGCTTTTCGCCCCTGTATCACTGATTCACACCTGCATATATGTGGACACAGAACTCACCAAGTATGAAAATGGTGCACTCTATCACACGTTTTATAATCCAAGTTGAATATTCTGCTAATTTTGAAGGGATGTTGATGGGGAAGAGGAAATCACATATTGGAGCCCAGATGGCATACCACCAACTCTGCATTCCTCTCTCTCTCTCCTCTCCCCCCTTGCTCCCTCCCTCCCCCTTCTTATTGACCCTGCTTATGAAGCAATAAAAATTATGTTTACCTGGTCTCTCTTCCTAAAGAATAGTTTCAACCCCACAAAACTCCTCAAGATGTCACAGTCCACCCCCAAGCATTTATTAAGGTTTTCTTCCAAACAATGCAGGTCCCTTTCAAGAATAATTCTGGTCCCCTTGTTAGTAGAGTGACATCCTTTTAGCTCCTTACAGAGTGATTTAAAATAGGAAGTTACAAGGTACAGTGGCTACCCTGTTGCTTTTCCTTTCCTCTGCCCCTTCAGTTCAGTTTCCCAAAGTAGCATTATAACACCTCTCCTTCACTGCTCTAAAGTCCAATATGGCTGCAAGTGGGCAGTTTTGTGTTCCCAGTGAAGAGACATCATGAAAAAAAAAAGAAAAAGGAAATTATAATTAACTAAAACTTTTGAATACTGAGTATGTGTCAGGAACTGTTACAAGTTATTTATATGTGTTATCTTATTTAAACTGGCTTAGAAAGTTTACATAACATGTTCAAGGTCACAGAACTATTAACTGATAGAATCTAGCTATCCAGATTTATCTTACTCTAAAGCCCTTGCTCCTAACCACCACAGCACAGTGCCACCATAGAACAGCTGTCCTGGACTTTAGTCATAGAGGGAGACATTTAGTAAAATATTGCCCACCGTTTCCTGCTTTCCTACAGGGGGGAGGAGAGGTAAATATAGAAATATGGAAGAGAGTACAGATTCTCAAAATAAGTTGAAAAATACCACAGAAGTTTCACCTTATAGGAGACAATTCAGGACCACTTATAGGTGAAACAGTGAGAAATCAAACTGGTTAACATGACTTGTGGTGGTTTTAAATGAAGCCAGCTAGACTGGACAGACTCTTTAATGAACTCTCCTCTCAAAAGTGGACAAAGCATCACACACCAACTTGTGCCTTTTGGATTTCAGTTTTTAAATGCGAATCTCCCTCCCACACACACATGCACATACCCCACACTCAAATATTATTCAACTAGTTTGTTTTGATTTAGTTTTCATTAGCCAGGTTTACGGGGGGCAGGAACGTGGGGAGAGCGAGGGTGGTGGGTATTGTACTTTAATCTGTGTAGCAAGAAAGATTCATTTTCATAACAGTTATCAATTTCTTTCTGTTACAGAGGTTCACCAGATAGAGATGGAATTGTAAGTATTTAAATGACCATTGTAGTGGGTTTGCACTTCAATATATGCTATGTTTAAATTTCTTAAGGCCCCATTTCTTTTTTTATTTTTTTCCTATAGGGAAAAAATAGCTTGAATGACTTTTTAGACCTGTCTCTGTTGTAATTTTCTATAGTAATTGCATGGGACATAAATGTAGTCTTGGTCAAGTTAGACTTATTTATTGCATTCACCTAAAACCCTACCCCAGAGTGGGCAAGTAAACCAGTCATCAAGATGGTGGGTCAAAAGCCAGACAGTTCATGCAGTGGCTGTTACCAACAACTACTATTTCGTTTCCAATTTAATGATGTAGAAGCTCATTATCCGAGAATGTTTTTCTGCAACAGAGACCACAAAGTCATAATGGAGCTGAGATCCAATAAAATTGAAAGAGTTTTTCTCCTTTAGTAGTTGTGCTGCAGATACATTTTTATATTAAATTCAAAAGTAGGGAATAGTCTTGAAACCACTTATGCCTGAATTTACAGCCTGAAGGAAGAAAACGTGTCCACTGGGTTTAGATTTAATAGTAACTTTAACTCCTTGCTGGCCACCAGATTTCTTGCTCTTTAGAGAAGTCTGTGTTGCACAGGCTTAGATTTATCCGAGTTGTGCTTATGCGAGTCTGCACCAACTTCTAAAATGACTTCCTTCAGATCTAAATCAGATGCCTATTCAGAAGGTTCAAAAGAACAGCTGTTATGAACAAAAAAAGAGGACTCACATTAGGATCATTAGGCTGGAGTGGGAACTAAAATAAACCTGGTGGTAAAAAAAAAATTTTTTTTTGAAAAATCACCCTTTATAATATTCGACCTAAATTGGGGAGTTAATTGCAACTGTGGAAGGAGTTTTTCTCCCACACTTGATTCAAGGTTCATAGCTTTGGGGTGCCTTTTGCATTCATGTGGTTCTTGCCATGAAATGTTAATAGACTGAAATTTATCAGACATTGGGTAGCACTATAATCAAGGCTCTATTCAGCAGGGGAAAAAAAAGACCCAGAAGACTCAGCTTCTCCTCACCTCTTGCTTCTGGCTCAGAGCCCTCTCGTTAACTCTGTCTCAGGTACTCTCTGCTTGTGTCTTTTCTCTGCTTCTGGCTTGGTCCCCTCCCTGAGTTCTCTTGTCCCTTCCACTTTGACCTTTGCAAGGTTCTGTTAACTATTCTGCTTTCTACCCTTGCTGCTCCCAGACTGGATTGCTATTTCCTGCTTCTGTCCCTCTGCCACTCTGTCTTGTCCTGTTGTTCTTTCTCCAAACTCCCCTGCTCAGTGTTTCTGAGGCACCATTGCTACCTCACTGTCCTCTGTCTCCTGCGGAGCAGTGCCTGGTACTGCAGCTGGAATAGCAGGAACTATGAGTGTGTGCTGCATTAACGAACCCTGCAGTCTTTCTGGGGATTCAGCCAGCCAAGGTCAGGGCGTCATGCCCCAGATTCCCTGAGTCCTCCTTTACTGCCACCATTCTAAGTCATATAAAGTTATTTGTTAGCAGTTGTACCCTCTTAATTAGAAGTGCCATAAATATCACTGGTCATGATTATTAGGAAAGAGGAATTATTTAATTCTGATTTCTCAGGAAATTTACACAGACCAGTTCTGAAAAAGACTACATCTGAAATAAATGCGTTTTATTTATAGGTAATATTGGAATAACTTTATAGGTAATTGGAAATTATTAGCCAGCTGCTAGTTTTATCATTTGGAAATGTTTCCCAAATTTTCCCCACTTACTACAGTCATCAGATTTTGAAAACCAGTGATCTGTTTGCATTCAGTCCTTACAGATCTCAACCTGATTTTCTTTCAAACACAGACTGATTTTTTTAAGGCTCTGTATCTGTGGACCCAGTCCACTTTTGCATGGTTGATACAGCTTCCAAGTTATTGCCTTTTGAATGCCAGAAGTTAAAATATATGGTTTTATTAATGTGGCTTTATAAACTACAGACAGTGTTATACCCACCTAGTGCTTATAAGCTACTTGATAAACACAGGGGCTACACAAAAGTTTTAATGTACTGAGGCTTATTTAGTTTCATTTTCTCAGAATCCACTGAAGCCCGTCTCTGGTGACATGCTTGAGAGGTTTAATCTGTAGAAGCTTCGTGGCAGGGCTGCATTATGCAGGTGGGCTTGCCTTGCCAAATGTACCCATCGCTGTAGGGCTGTTTGTCGTGGTTCAAGCATCTATGTGTGACAATGTGTTCTAACCCAGAGACAAACTAATTTGTGCGGCGTACAATTTAACTTTTTTTCTAAGCAGTTCTGATTTCTCTCCACACATACACTGGGCATCAGGGTCACGGGCCTTGCTGTAAGGAGGTATTTTCTGCTCATCCTGAACAGGTGTGCTGGAAAAGGCACATATTTGGAGCTGTCAGCTGTGTATGCTCCATGTATGGATGACCCTCAGGAAGGCTTTGATTCAGGGGAAAATATGGTGGAACTAAACTTTTCATTCTTAGATTAGAACTACAACCGTTCTTATTCAGACTTTTCTTGTGTGTCCTGGTGTCCGTTCTCTACTTGTAAATTAAGTGCTGGCTGAATGAGGACTAGATCTGCATAGTGCCAAGTGCCTGGGACGCGTCTTCCTCTGTCTTCCTTCTCCTGGCCTAGACAAACTGGCCTGCTGAATAGAGCCTCATTATGGGCCCCAAAGTCCACTTTTTGCTCAAGGAACCCTGCCAAGATTGGTAGGCCATACAATTTGGCCTAGAAATGGTTTCTTCTGTGGTATGTTTGCTGATTCCATTTGATTCTTTATATGTGTCTTGAAGAACAAACAGATCCTTTAACAACTTTTTTCTACATGAAAATAATCAATTTCAGCAGCCCAGCCCACATGAACCACCCTACAATAACAAAGCAGAGTGTGCGCGTGAAGGAGGAAAAAAAGTTTCGGTAAGGAAACAGATTTTAGTTTAAAACTTCCAAGGGGTTGTAGAAACAGTGAGTAAAATTCCAGTTTAAAATTTGAAAAACACAATAATTTTTATTTACTACATTTAAGAAGATTCTTTCTTAGATATTTCCCAATTACTTCTTGAATACCTGGGGCCAATTTTTAAATCGACCATAGAGACTTTATGTGTTAGTATCCAAATATACTTTTAAAGAGTGATCAGGCATAAAAGACATGTGCTTTGTTTGTCTTAGACAAAGGACAGATATTTTAATTTTAAAAAATAATCTGCTATCTAAAAAGAGGGCTTTGGATGTAATATAAACATCACCATGCAAATTGAATAATCATTTGTTAGGATAAGCACTATCTCAATAATTTCAGGAATTTGGCAGGACCTTGGTCTGTAGGAACCAGTGACTTGACGAAAGGTTGCCAACTCAGGGATGCTGATCCCAGCCTAGACTATGCAATAAATATAGCTGTGTTTTCCAATATGGTAGCCAAATATGGCTGTTTAATTGAAATTCAGTTCCTCAGTTGCACTTGCCACATTTCATGTACTTCATAGCCACTCGTGGTTACCATATTGAATAGCACACAGAACATTTCCATCTTCACAATTCTATTCAACAAGCTGTTCAGTATGATTATTTACAAAGAGAATCGAGTCTATGTTGGTGGAGAAAAGATAATATTTAGGCACTACATCATGTATTTTTAACAGTTTTCACCCAAGGATCACTACGTGGCCATTAGATGACCTTGGAAAAGAGAGGCATTCACAATGGAAATTGGAAACTCTGATGAGTGTATAATTGAACAAAATTGTTACTATATTTATTGATTTAGCCAATCATATTACTGAGAAAAAATAATAGGACTAACCAAAGTAAAATACCTATTAAAACAAGATTAACATCACTGTAAGCCTCAATTATCTTTAAATAACAATCATATATTCCAGTTATGCAAGTCACTTATACTAAGGGTAAAATTTTAGAAAATACAGAAAAGGATGAAGTAAAAAAATATAAAACTCCAACTCAAAAGGAAAAGTACTGTTTATATGTTGATAAATAACTACTGTCATTTTCACTGTTAAGCCTAGTTTTTTACATGTTGTTTCCCCACTTCTGTTCTTCGCTTCTTCAGTTTCCCATTTAAAAATCAATAGAGTCATTACCTTCACTATTGCCGCTACTAAGAGCTGCACCTTGCTCAATGGTTAAACCACGAGAATTGTTTTTTTCTTGGGGTTTGGCCAGATGAATTTCCTCCAGGCTCTGACCTAACTTTAACTTGATAATTTTCACTTGTGAAACCAAAGTTGTTTGTAAGAATCCACTGGCACGAAAGAGACCAAACTGCCCGTTTCTCTAATAAAGCCAAGTGTGTGTGTGTGTGCGTGTTGAATACCTGCCAAAAATAATGTATTGTTATGATTTGTTGTTTGTGTTTAGTATTTGTTTTTGAAATGTTTCTGTTTTAAAAGAAAAACATTTTATAGGTTTTTCTTCCCCTTCATCTTAATCTTCCTTTGGTTTCCATGAAAACTAGAAAATTTTCATTTAGTCCAGATCTAAAAATTTAGGAACTTTTTTGTCCACAATGTTGGATATATGTTGTCAGGAAAGCTGAACATAATAAGCGATCTTGGTTTTGAAGGGCTTTAGCTATGTGGATGAGATTATCATGAAAGCACATTGTAGAACTTTGAAAAGTTTGAACTCAGTAATTTACCTAATCTCTTTGATTTTTAGATCATAATCCTCTGTATCAAGGAATTATTTAAGAACTAAAAGGTATATTGATAGCAGTACTATACTGATCATAAAATTCATGAATTTACTTCTTTAGAATCAACTTAGTTTATTTGATTTCTTATTATTATACATTAAATTTCTATATTGAACTTGTTTGTTATATAGGCTCTCTAAGGAGGAGTTGGAGCATTTTGTAAAGAAGCCATTTACAAACAGATTGGTAAAGCAGGAATTAAAAAAGAAATAAAATATGATAAAAAGATAATAACCATATCCGTTCCCAGGGAAGGGAGCAATTTTTATTATTAAGTGGCACATTCTTTAATTGACCATTTTCTCAACAGCAGCTTCATAAGGTGTACGTATGCAGAGTTGATGTGGCAAGTTTTTAAAAAGACCTTTGTTCAAAATAGAGGGAATATCACTGAAGCACTAATTCAGTGAAGGCAATTTTATGCGAAGATTAAAATGATGGAGTCTGAGTACAAATAATCTTTGTCAAGAGCAGAAATGGAGACAGGCACAGGCTCTATGTTCCCGTGTGTTGGTCTATGGAGGCAAAGTTCTTGTAATCGTAAATACTAGTTCAGTGGTAGTGATTAGGAAGAGAGAGGGCATGAGTACATCGTCTACTCTTTGCCTACTGTTTATTCTTGCTAAACTGATGCTAGTTCTTAGAATGCCCAGTCAACATTCAGTAAGTGTTAATTAATGATGATGGTTATTCTGGGTTATCTAGTGACCCTACATGCATACATAAAAACTTTACTTCTCCACTTTGGGTGTAAGCTGTTTACATTGTAATTCAAGCAGCCTTTATTTGTGATCACAACATTAAAGGTCCTGTCCTGAAGCCTCGTGCATTACCATTTACTATGTGTTGTTCCAAAATCTGCTGTTGCTCAGTGACATACCATTGCTTAATGTGCTAAATACAGGAGTGTTGTTGGATGGACCCTCCATTACCAATCTGATGTGTGTTTTTGTCCTTTGCTCACAAAAAGTAGAGAATCTTGGTAATTTCTATTTCAGTAATGCTACATCCTTGCTCAAGTGCTTGTGACCATATGTCATGATTATACTAGGGACCAAAAAAAACTTTGAGATAATCAAGACAGTAATGCTGGTAAGCAGTCAATTTGTAATGATATATGCTCATGGAAACATAGAATACACGGATGACAGAAAGCCACCATTATTCTTTGAGTTCTATTTTAATAATTTGATAAGAAAAGCCATTTGAAATTAATATAGTCATTGCATTTAATAACTAGGAGCTGAATTTACTAATTTGGAGCTGACTTCCTTTATATTTTATTGAAGGTGTGGCTAGAAAAAAATTGAGTCAGTGTTAGAAATGCTAAAAGATTAGTTAATGACCTGGATGAGTACTCTTTGGATATGTTGGAACTAACTGTATAGCAGCATGGAAGTCAAAACGTTTCCATTTTTAAAAATTATGTGTATATATATATATATATATTCATATATAGTTATATCCCTTGAAGGTAGAGAGGATTAAATTATAATGTAGTTGCTGTGAATTCTTTAGTAATTGAATAAAATTTGAACAGGTAGTTGTTAATATCCCTATGCCTAGGTATCTTACAATCTTTTATGAAATAAGTACGTAGGCTCTTTTATGCAGTGTCACGGCAGCTAAATTTATCATTCAGTTGCATCAATGGGGTTCCTTAATAAGCTGCTCTAATTTGCATTTCAAGTGCTGAATTTTGATAGCTCTTGCTAAATACAGATGAGTTAAGTGTTCTTTGTTGTTGTTTTTTTCATTCAAATGTTTCCTTTCTAAATCTATTTTCAAATTTATTACAGAAGAAAAGCAATGGGGCACCAAATGGATTTTATGCAGAAATTGACTGGGAAAGATATGTGAGTATTAGAAGATTGTTTTTCTTTATTAAGTATTTCACAATCTAAAAATGAGGTGAGGCATTTTTATACTTGTATTTATAATAGGACATAGAAATAAGTGAAACACTCTCTATCCCATTAGGAAGTGCCTGTCATGTTTGGGGTGGTATAGAGGTTAAGAGCACTAGAGTCTGTCAGGGCTGGGTTTAAGACCTAGCCCCTCCATACAGCAGCTGTGTGTGGCCTTGGGCTAGTTACTTGCTGGCCAGCAAAAATAAGCTCAGTAGTTGCCTTATATCATTGTTGCAAGGATTCAATGAGACAATTATTTCAGAATATTTCAATAACCTGCCTAGCCTAGAGTATATGTTCAAAAAATGCTTTTTCTAATATTAACTCTGGTTGTTTTAGCCCTGATTCTATTTCTAAGCAGCTTTGAGAATCAAGGCAAATCAATTAACCTCTGAGCCTTGCTTTCATAACAGCTACTATAGCCTCACGGTACAGTTTTTTTCCAGGTCAAATGACAATCACTTGTTGCTTCTCAGGGAGTGAAGGTGTATGCCAGCTGAGACCGAAACTTTACTCTTAATTCTCTCAGAAACTGATTAGCATTATCACCACACACTTCACCAACCACAACAGAACAGCCTGTTAGATTCAGCCAGGATTGCTCTTGGATTTCTAATCATATAGACATGCAGGCCGTATTTGCACAGAAGGCTGTTTCTATTCCATAGTAAGTGCCCAAATTTATGATCCCTACAAAATGCCTTTGCTCTTATTCTTTAGGTGACTGTCCTGGCCCAACCTCCACTTTCATAAAAGTTAAGTTTCATGTTAAAGCTTTTGCATATTTGCTAATAATTTTATTTTTATGATAAATGATACTATCACTTAGTGAATACTCTCTGTTTGTCAGTTATAATGTTAAATGCTATTAAATCCTTATCACTTTAATAGGTAAATACTACATTATCTGGATTTTAGAGAAAAATGAGGCTCAGACAGGTTAAATTCTTCATGCTTTCCACCCCTACACTCCAAAACATATCACTCATCCAACTTATTACCTGGCCCTCTCTTACATCTGCTTTCCAGGATTGAGATCCTTTTGATATTTTTAGCAGTTCAATTCCCTAGAAAGTATGACAACCCCTATGTTACCCTAAATCCAAATTGTTCACAAATATTGTTATAAGGGAAGCTACTAGATATTAAAAAAGAGTGATTTTTCCCAAAATTAATTCTTTTTTTACCTAGAAAGAGTCTGTTATATTCATAGGATTCTTTAACACACAAGAATGGTATACTCTAAGCAAACAAGAAGTGTGATAATTAGGGCCTGCCCCGTGGCTCACTCAGGAGAGTGCAGCGCTGGTAGCGCCGAGGCCGCGGGTTCAGATCTTATATAGGGATGGCCAGTGCACTCACTGGCTAAGCGTGGTGCAGACCACACTGTGCCGGGGGTTGCGATCCCCTTACACCAAATTACTCATCAAATACTACTACATACTACCTTCCATCTAGCACACGAACCCTAAAATCTAGTGGTGTCCCTCGTCAACACATGAGTACTTAAATGAAGTATAACTTCCCACAAGTTTGTTTAGTATTAAGAACTAATCATATCAGGAATTGCTGGATGATTATGCATTAGATGCCACTTTCTCTAAGTAATAAGAAGGAATCTGTTCTTAATAAGTTATATCATCCTAGTTGTGGCAGGGAAGGCCTCAGGGAGGAGATGACCTTTAAGCAAAGGCCTGTAATTGTAAGTAGAGGTTAACTGGCTGAACATTTAAGGGAAGAGGATTCAGGCAGAGGGAACGGCATTTATGAATGGGAAGAAGAATGTGGGGCTAAGTGGGGATCAAGGGAAGAGAATCGCAGACATGAGACTAAAGAGAGGAGCAGGAGCCAGATCATCGGGGCCCTGGTGGCTACACAGAGGTGCGGGGCTCTTGTTCTAAGGGAAGTGAGAAGCCAGGACAGGGTGTTTTTTGTTGTTGTTGTTGTTGTTGTTTTTTTGCAGGGAAGTGACCTCAATACACTTGCATTAAAAAAAAAAAAAAATTAACTCTGAGTACTAAAGGAGGAGGAAAAGAGGGCAACCACAATAAATACTCAAAAATCGGTGGCCTTCAGACACAGAGAGAAAAATACTGTATAATCTCACTTATACGCAGAATCTAAAAAAAAGAAAAAGTCAAATAAATAGAATCAGCAGAACAGTAGTTACTAGGGGCAGAAAGGGAAGAAACCGAAAAAGGAGGTCAAAGGTACAAATTTGCAATGAGGTGGGATGAATAAGCCTAGCTATCTAGTACACAGCATGTGGACTATAGTTAAGAATATTGTATTGTATAATGAAAATTTGCTAAGAGAGTAGATTTTGGTGCTCTTACCACACACACGGACACAAAAGTGTAACTATGGAAGGTGATAGAAATGTAAATTTGGTTGTGATGATCATTTCATAATCATATATATATATCAAAATATCAAGTTGTACACCTTAAATATATCAAAAAATAAATTTTTTTAATAAAGGCTGGTTTTTTCGTAGCATTCAGGCCCTCGTCTTCATGGTCATGGCATTTTTATTGCGTCAATGACTCGCAAAACTATCTCTCCAACTCTGTCCTCTCACTGCCAGGACTATGGCCTCAACTTCAGCAGGGCCACCTTTGTATTCTTCCTCTTCTTCCCCTCTAGGCAGAAGATATAGTCTCAAAATGCCTGGGGTCAAGGCCCAGGTCTGCCATTTGCTGGGTGTGATTCCTTGAGAAACAGCATCTGATTTCCTCTAGTTTCTTCCTTGGTAAATGGGTATTTCTTTCTACATATGATTGTTATATGGTTCAGTGAGATAAAGTATAGGTCATAATTTTATATAATAGAAACTCAAATATGACAATGCTAATCTCAGCAATGCAAACTGCCTTTTATCTTTCCTGCTTTTTCTCAAAAATGTTAGTTGTCTGCTATAGAATTAGTTCAGCCTGGAGTACCAGCACACTCCTGGTATTTGAGGATAGAAATCTCGGACTCTTGAACCCTCTCTCTCCTTTTTCTCCTATGACGAGTCTGGTACCAAGGACTAACGATTGGTCCTTTCAAATGTCCTCGATTCATCCCATCCCACCACCACCAACTTGATCCATAGTCTTAGCACATCTTGCCTAAATTGATGAGTGCATTTTGAATTAGGTTTTCTTTCTCCAGTTTCTTCTGCCCCCAATCTATCCTGGCACATACTTCCAGAACACTCTAAGATTCTGCTTTCAGCATGTCCCTCCCCACTTGGGAAGCTGCAGCAGCCCTATCAAGCCCAAACCCTTCCCCTAGCACATTGGCACGATGGTCTTATTTCCCACCCTCCTGCTGTACAGCTCCTTTTCCAGTCACGTCATCTCTTTTTGTCACCTCTCCCTTCCCCATCTGAATCCTAGGCTGTCCATTCCTGCCTTGTCTCAGCACAGGCCCTTCCTTCCCCACCACCTAGAAGGGACTCCCATCCCACCTTCTCCTATCTGCACTGAAAAGCCCATACAGGCCTCCCTGATTTTCTCAAACTTCACTAATTTCCTCTTTCTTTTAACTCCTATCTAACACTAGGGTTTTATATTTTGTGTGTGTGTGTCTTATTTATTTTTGCCTACCAAAATACATTTTCATGTCCCTGAGGATAAGTAATTTGCATTTTGTTTCCCCCATGTTGCTTAACACAGTGCTTGGCTTACAGGAAATGCATGATAAATTCTCCTTGAATGCTTTCTTTCATTGACAGTTGATTCTTCATTTATTTTCCCAGTAGGAGACTCTCCAAGTGTCCCCGAGTAAATATCTAAACATATACTGCTCAGCACTCACTTCCAAAAGATAAAAATCTTAGCCTCCTAAAATAAGAGACTTGTCTATATCTTTAAAAAGATGACTGTAGAAGGAAAATGAGTAATTCTTTGGTCATCATCCAATAATAATTGCTTAATGTGCATTCGTATTTTATAGAACTCACCTGAGCTGGATGAAGAAGGCTACAGCATCAGACCTGAGGAACCGGGCTATATCCTTTTTTTTATTTTTTATTTTAATTTTTAGTCTTTCAGGAAACAGTAAGGTAAATTCAGGTTTTACAAAGATGATGAAATAACCTAAGCTTCCCAAGTCCTGTTATTCCTAATATTAGAGATGAATAAACACCCGTAATGGCTGAGCCTCTATGATTGAGTCTAGAGAGACCACAGCATAGCCTGCATAATGTTCGTAGTCAATTCTGAATGAGGATCCATCAGTGAACCATGTGAAGTCGGCCTTGGGTAGGGGCCCCTAGGAGATACAGGAGTGACAAGGAATAAAATTTTTTTTTTTTTTTTTTTTTTTTTTTTATCCATTCATGGAAAAGAGAGAGGAGACAGAGAAAAATGTGCTGAAAAACACTTGTGCAAATTGTGGGTACTGGGTTGTCTGTTAAAACCTGATATGACTACATGACTGGTGACTACCAAATAGCTCTTACTGTCTTCTCCCTGTAATTCATCTCTGGGCACAACATGTCACACTCAAGTGCTTAAGATTCATCACAGATCATCCATAAAGTAGCATTCCTTTTTCTGTAGATGAGTAAACTCACCTGTGCTTGTCTGTGTGTGTACCAAGTGTGACATGGCTCCTTGAAATTTACCATCCTTGATCATGTTCTGAGGAAAGGTGTGTAAATCCTAACCCCTTCCTCTTTTATTTTTGTTGTTGGTTTTGCTTTGGTTTTCTGCCATCTAAGGATACTTCTGCGGTCCCTATGTGCAATCATACTTGTGTCGTAGTCATCATATGCTCACCATGCTGGAAGATATCACAGTAGAAGAAAGAGCTATGTATCTTTAACTGTGTTCTACCTACCAAAGGAAAGCACTTTTATTCATCGAGTGAATCGGAAGAGGAAGAAGAATCACACAAGAAATTTAATATCAAAATTAAACCATTGCAATCTAAAGACATTCTTAAGAACGCTGCAACTGTAGATGAACTGAAGGCATCAGTAGGCAACATCGCGCTTTCCCCATCACCAGTGGTGAGTGGCTTATGTTCACCTTCCGTGAGAATGGACAGAGTGCTGCATTCTGCCCAAGCGTATTAAGTCGATCAGGAACCCCTTAAATTGAAAGCTGCATGTGGTCACCATTTTATGAACGCTATAAACCTTAAACAGCTCATTTTAGCTTAAAGTTTCATGCATTTTATAGAGCAGTTCTTGTGCTTTTCAAAATGGTAAACATGCATGGAGCCTCATTTTCTTTTGACTTATTTGCCTGCAAACATTATAAAAAGAAAGAAAAATAAATAACCAAAGGATTATCCAGTCTTACTTTTGAAGGAAACTTAGTGATTAAAAACATAGTGCACAGAATTACTTACAGTGATTTTTTTTTAAAACATCTTAGTTTCCTTTTCTATGATATACCACATAAAAACACGTGGAAGAAAAACCAAGGAAATTGCTTTTTTAGAAAGAAAAACAAACAAAAAAAACCCCCCACTTTTCATTGCTATGCTCCAAAAGGTAATATTAATCAAAATCATAGTCTAAATAGATATTAAAACTCTGGTTCTTCATTATATTTTATTGTAAAATTGTCTTAAATGCTCTCATTTTTAAGGCACCCATTACAGATATTACCCTATTTATATTATTCAAATCAGTATTTTCCCATAAGTTGTGCTTCCTTTGTCCAATTCCCATCTACTAAATTTATTTAGTTGTTGAATTCTGAGTTCCAACATTTACAGTATTTTCTCTGTGTTGTTTGATAAATACCACTATTGTTTTCTAAAAATAGCTATGAAGAGCAGAAGAAGGCTCTCAAACTAGCAGCTTATGTTTCGGGTTTCTTCTTTAGAGAGATATGATCTCTCTACAGCATCCCCCCTGAACAAGGTAGTTAATAAATACTGAACCGTTTTCTAGATGCTTCTGGAAATATTTCAACTAATCTTTCAGCAGGAGTTGTAATCGTCCATCCTCTGAGAATAAAGTTTTGCCTGCCTGGGATGAATAAATTCTACAATGATGGCTTCGTTAGTGCTTAGTGGTTATAATGGCCTTTATTGCTACTGTTGGTGACAATTAAAATGATTGCTAATAGTAACCAGCCATAGCAAATGATATTTCAGGTAGTTTTAAATCATATACTCACCTGCGACCTTAAGATGTCTTCCTGAAAGGGAGGCATAAAATGTATTAGTTTTCTTTCCCTTCTGCATTGGAAGGTACAGATTTTAAACTCACATATTGGCCTGTGATTTCTAGAAATGGGGGTATTTTAAATGCACGCACTTTCACTTCATTGACATCTTCCAAATAATTTTTCACTTACCAATTCATTTTTTTTACTGTAAAAATCTATCTGAATGCCCAAAACCAGTTTATGTCAACATCTCTGTAGTTTATTCTATCCGCTTTTGTAGGTTTATTTTCTGTGTAATAAACTTAGTGGGCAGTTGGAAACTACCTGGGGTAAGTGAAAGAAGGCATGTTCATGGGATTAAATGAACAAATTTATGTAAAATCAAACTTACTAGAACAGTCCCAGAAACACAGGAGATATTTGCTGAAAGCTAGTTGAATTCAGGAAAGGACAAATCCCCTTTATCAAAAAAATGTGCATGGTGGATATTCCTCCAGCCAGATATGTTGCTGAGGGCATAGCAAGAAAAGTGACTGTTTACTCTGAGCTCTTTTCAACATCTGTTTTTAAGGTAATATAATGACATGATGCAGTTAAGACTCTGATATAAAAAGAAAAGTTAGAGGAAGCAGAGTGAATATTCGATGGAGATACAGAAAAAGTAACCTGGGGTTATGCTGCTTCTGTATACCAGCAATGCTTCAGACCAAGGGCCCCCCACTCCTCCTCCCACCCACCCCCACACCCCCAGTTTGTTCCCTTTAATGTGAAAACCTGGCTTTTCCATTACTATGACTTCCAAATATTTGTAACTTGTAATATTTATTACAGGACAATGAACTGTTATTACTACTTTAGGGAAAGTTGAGCAGGTTTCTGGGTATACATAAGTACAAAGAGAGGTCGTCATTGAAAACATATTTTTGGCTTTACAATCTTTGCCTTCTTCTAGGTAACCTATGTGTATATATATCTCATAAATGACACATGCAGTACTTTATTTCCAGAAATGGATAAGTAGAAATAACCTCCTGAAATCCAGTTGGTGCCAAGATAAAAAATGGCAATGATTTGTACTACTTTAGATATTTCCAGCTAAACAGACATTTATATTTTCTTCAGGTAGTGAAAAAGAATAGAGCCTCCACCAGTTAATGCTAAATCAGGGTATTTCATTTAGGCTGTAGTTCTTATGCTACAAAAGCAACTGAAAATTCCAAATTATAAACTCTTTCTAACAATGGCTTACGTTGGATTTCTGATTTCTATTGCTTTTGAAGTTTTTAAGGTAAAGTTGTGCTTCACATATTCTTTTCACCCATCTGTAAATATATATTCATGAAATGTAATCAATTTGATCTCTTTTATCAGGAATTGGTTTTATTTTAATTGAATAGTTTGCCTGTACACACTAGGTGGTCAAATTAATAAATGGATGAAATGAACTGGAATGAATAAATGAATCATATATATCTATGTATACATACAAGATACACCTATCTGAAAATTGCTCTTCCTCAAAACAAACTTCAGCAACATGTAAAATTAGGGTTTTAATTGCTGGCAAAAATCCTACTGTATAGTTAGACAAACATATTTCAGTCCAGATCTTGCCGTGGCCCTTGATTTTTATATAGAAAGACAATATAAATGTAGGCCAGGACACGGCAAAACACCAAAAAAGGAAGAGGAATGATGCAGGGGTTAACTAACAGATAAACAGTTAATAGATAAATAGTTAACAGATAGTTAATTTCTATTCTCATGCTGTAGTCTCTTGATAAGATACCATGCTCACAGGGCAAAAAGTGAACATCAACCAGGTTTTAGTTTTTCATTTGGCATCTATATAAGTTGGAATATTGGTTGAGCTGCTTTAACAAAGACCAAAATATTAATGGCTTAAACAAATTAGGTGGTTTATTCCTCTCCATGTAAAAGTCAAAGCTGATAGGCAGTCCAGTGGATAATAGAATCCTACCCCAGGGGTCACTCAGGAACTCAGGAACTTTCAGCATTATTGCTTCACCTTTCCCAGGGTGCTGCTGTCTTACCACCAGCAAGCACCTTCATATTCCAGCCTTGAGATGGAGGAAGGAGAAAAGGAAGGGCAAGTGGTTTCCTTTAAGGATTTGACTCAAATCGCACACATCAATAGTACCACCACTTTGATCCCATTGGCCATAACTTGGTCACATGGCCACATTAGCTGCAAAGGAGTCTAGGAAAGGTAGTCTTTTGCTGGATAGATATGTAGCCAGCTAAAACTCAGGGTTCTGTTATTAAGAAACAAAAGAACAAATGACCATTAGTGAACACTGGCAGTTTCTGCCACCGTATCTTAAATAATCTCAGATTATTTCAGGGAGTTCATTAAGAAATGGGATTTTTTTTCAATTTGTCTTGAAAATTATTCCCAGAACATACTGAAGCCAGGATTTTCCCTTTTAAAAATCTCTAATTACTAATTTCTGAATACAAGTGATGCTGTGATATATGTTAGCTAATAGCAGGATAAACAGAAACAAATATCAGTAAAATATCAACTTGTTTGGTTGATAGATGCCCCTACAACAATAAAAATGCTCCCTCTATCTTATAAAGTTCACTACTTTTTGAGGCAGTCTGCTTCATTGTTGAAAGAAAGATCTTCGTTTTATTAAATCAAATGTTCAACTTTTGTCCTTGATTGTAGTTTTGCTCTTTAGAGGATGAACAAAGGACAAGTACCCTCCTTTTGCCAGCAGGTTTTCCATGAATCAGACTGACTTGAACTCCAAGTTTAGAGTGCAGGGTATTTATTAAGGAGTGACCTTGGGCTTACCACCTGTGGGGTGGGGTGGGAAGAGAGAGAAGTTGAGCTGTTTTACACACCCGACAACAGCCTGCACTGATCCCAGGGGAATTCTGGAGCTAGAATGATTCTTCAGAGTTATCATGAGGTTGGCTGAGATGAATAATCTTTATACTGCTATATCAATCAGTACTCCAATGTGGGCCACATTAGGATGAGATGTGACCTTGGGCGAGGCGGCTCTCTGCAGCCAGGGCAGATCCTGGGATGTTGACAGTTGAAGGCTATCTGCCAATAGCACTCCCAGCTGCTGGCATAAGAAACCCTTCTGAAGGGGAATCTTCACAGCACATTTTCGTTCCACCACAACTTCCCTGTACCTGACATAGGACCTCATATATCATTGCCATTCAATATATGCTTGTGAGTGGGAGAGTGAGTGAACAAACATGTGGACAGGACCTGGCCAAGGACAGAGCACTGTGGCATGTCACCACTCTCCAGCTTTACACCCACCCATTAATAACACACCTCAGCCTTCTTTTGCTCAACATGTGATGATTCACCTAAATGTGTCCTCATCCTGGCCACATATTTCCCCTTTGTTCAAACCAGTGATGGGAGCCTTATAAAATGCAACACTAAATTTGAGAGAGGAAGTTTCTACAGCCTTGCCTGGATCTAACAGACCAGAAACCCTGTCAGAGACAATGATGGGTTTAGTTGCCCTATCTCTTTGCACTGGCACCTTGGGTTACCTCCTTCTTTTCCAAGTGCATTCTGGGCCATCTGTTTAAATAACTTGTTCTAAATTTGGAGTTAATAGGAGGCAGCTGTGGGTCGGCCCTGTGGCTCACTTGGGAGAGTGCGGTGCTGGTAGCGCCGAGGCCACGGGTTCGGATCCTATATAGGGATGGCCGGTGCGCTCACTGGCTGAGCGTGGTGCAGACAACACTGTGCTGAGGGTTGCGATCCCCTTACCAGTCTGGAAAAAAAACAGGAAAAAAAAAAGAGGCAACTGTATAGTAACAGCGAGTACACAGCCCCCATGGACTCAAACAGTCCTGGACCCCAGGCCCAGATCTACCAAGTTTTACCTGTGTAACCTAAGACAAGCCCCATAACTGTTCTGAGCCTTTATTTCCTCCTCTGTAAAATAGGGATAATAGTAGTCCTTATGGAATTTTTGTGCAGATTATTGTCAGCCTCTGGCAGACTCAAATCTTGTTCAACTTTTTGTCCCCTATGCTTAGCATAGCTCATGGCACACATTAGGCACTCAGATAGTTATTCAATAAATGACAGAATGAATGAAGCATGCAGAAGATCCTAGTAACTACCTGACACGTAATTGTTACTCTGCAATTTCTGTGTCTTCATTATTGATCTATATCTATATCTATATCTATATATATTTTTTTAAATCTGACTTTTCATCTTTTTTAAGAGTCATACTCTGCTTCCCTATTTCCAGTCTTCTCACCTAAAAGCATGTTTTCATGTTCTGGATTTTAATGTACCTGCATCTCAAGGCTTGAATTCCACTAAAGGGGTTTGGGGTGCTCTCAAACTTTAATTCTGAAACAAATCTGATTCACCTTTTAGAAAAACTACCTTTAAGTCAGTTTTTTTTCATACTGAACATTTTTAATTTTCCTTTAAATCCAAATAGAAACTTTGTACTTTCCCCCTGAAGGAACTGAGGTGACGGACCCGAACTCAACCCCTTCCTCAGGCAGGGTACTTAAACCTATTTGAGTCTCAGTTTATGTCTAAAATGGGAATAACACACATCTGCCTTACAGGGTGGTTGCTGTGATGGTCATCTTTTTCTGCTAGTATGATGTAAAGACCTTTCCCTCTAAAGGAGGAGATAGAAACAGAGATCTGAGATGGGCAGTTCTGCTGTCTACTTCCCTTTTTACTGCACTCCCTACATTCGAGGTAGAAGCAAACCTCCATCACATCATCCAAGAAATGGCTTTGTTCTTAAAGAGTAGTCATTTTTCAAAGGGGGCTAAATAAAGTAACAGGTGCAAGACTGAGCTATAAGGAAATACGCCTTTACAAAAGAACCCGACAAAGTCAGAATTCATCATACCATTGAATTTAATTAAATTAGCTTTAAGGTAATTTGGGGGAAATGAAAATAGACACTTATTCCAATGAAATTATAATCACTCTACCTCTTCTTAGCTGGTGACCTTGGACATGATACCAAACCTGTGCTTTGGTTTCTTCATCTGTAAATGAGGATAAGTCCCATTCCTACTTCATAGCGCTATTTTGAGGGTTGAATGACTTAGTATGAATAAAGCACTCATAATGGATACTACATTCAGCGATTTTCTCATTTGTTGTTTGAATTGTTGGCAGAGCCTAGGGCACATTTTTAAGAATATCATTAATAGTGATAAATCAGGTGACCCAACTAGCCAAAAGTCATTTAGAGCCAAGACCAGTAATTAATTACCCTAAGCATCAAATAGGGAAAATGTATTAATAACTTTTTTGTGATGCCTATGAACTGGTTTTGAAAGTAATTTCAGAAGCATTTCTTAATTGCTTGAGTAACATCTCCCCTGGTAAGTATGGGGCTTCTTCAGAAGACTGCATTGAAGGCTAACATCACAAGAGCATACTGTGTTGTACATGCCTCACCAAATTTGTGTGCTGGAGAATCGACTTCATTTCTTACTCCCCACTTCAAATCATTTTACCAAATATTTGTTGAGCACCCTCCGTGTAGCAGGTACTGATATCTAGTATCAGAAATACTGCGCAGTCAGTCTGTCCAACCTTCTTGCTAACACTCTGCCTGCAAATTCATCAGCAAACAACTTATAGCCAATGTTGCTAGAAGCACACGGAAGCTGAAATTGCCCCTGTGGTCCAACCCCTGCCTGTCTTCACTTCAGTTTCCTGAAGGAAGATGTGCTCTTCTGCAATCACCTTGCCCCTAGCCTCCATTTCAGGATCTCCTGGCTTCCTCACCCCTCCCAGGGTCTCAGCTGTGAGCATCTCCATCCTTTCCAGTACCCACATGGAGGGCTGTGTCTGACACATCTATAGCCATGTGCTGTGCTCACTGGCTACTTTGAAACCTGTGGCTCCTATAGCTTTCATGGAAGTGAGAAGACAAACGTTGTAGTTTAATTCTTGGTGCAATCTTTTCCTTTTCTCAGGCACTGACATTGATCCACTTACTTGTTCTTTGGTCAGCCAAGAAGCACCTTGAGAAATTGTCTTTTAACTACCAGCATTTAGTTCCATAGTGATTAGGAAATTTTGCTCCAGAGTAAGTTGGAAACAAATTTGCACTCTTGGCTCTACGCTCATTATCCATGTGACCCTGGGCAAGATACTTAACTCTTTGAGCCTTGGTTAAGGCTTAATCAAGTGTAAAATAAGTTAATAATACTACCCACCTCATAGGATCCTTTAAGAAGTAAGGAAGTAATGCGTATGAAGTGCTTAGTACTTTGTAAACAAATTTATGAAAGCAAGGCCCAAAGGAGGTGTTTGGTAAATGATAGCTATTATTAATCAGAACAATGATAGAGTGTCTCATGGTGACTATCCTAAATCATCCATTAAGATCATGGGCCAATTTGAGAACTTACCATGGTGATGGTGTTGGTGGTGGCAGCTGTGAAGACTTGAATGCTGTGTCAGATGCTTCACGTATGTTAACTTATGTATCCTCACAACAACCCTGTGAGACAGGTACTATTATTGTCCCCACTTTACAGATGAAAATATGGAGGCATTGAAGGATTAATTAACTCACCCGAGGTGTCACAGCTAGTAAGTGAAGTTGCTGGGATTTAAACCCAGAAAGTCTGTTTTCTAATTCAGCGCTCTTAACCACTAAATTATAATAGCTTTGATGAATTCTATTGGCCCTCTCTTTAGGAAAAAGAAAAGTTCATCAGCTTATTTAAAAAATTTTACATACAATTTTCAACTATTCACAAATGCTTTGAAGGCTGCTGGTGGATGTCTAAAGTGCCCATATCCCAGCTCAGAAGCCCATCACATAGGTCTTCTTTCCAGTGAGTTAATCTACAGACACTCCCTTCTGTGGTAGTTCATATATCAGAGCGAAGAGATACTTGACAGGTCGGGATTCAATGCTGCTGTATCATATGTGATTTCTAATTTATTAAAATCCTCTCATCTTATATTCACACTCCATGCACCTTTGTTTTAAATGTTAAGGAATGACACCTCGTTTTTTATGACTCATATTTCAGTTCCCGTAATCAAGTACTTTTTATGTTAATGGTACATTATAATAATGCTTTGTTTTATAAGTGCCCAGTCATGATCAAGAGGATGCAATGAGCAGCAGCACTATTAAGCAGGCAGGGAGGTGGTGATGGCCCCATTTTACAGAGAAACCACCACAGAAAGATGGAGAGGCTGCTGAAGAAGGCTCGAGGACTCGACTCCAGCATTGGACCAGTTTCTGCCTAGTTAAAAACATAATATTTTTTCTCATGGTACATACAAAGGTAGGGTCTGTGATTCAATCATCTTTGAGATTTTTCTCAAAGATGATTCCTTTATACTCCACTGTGTACTCTGGCTTTAATAGTCTATGTGGGAAGCTCTCTGTTTTAGGGGCAGGTTGGGTGTATCGCAAGAGAACCAAGAAACACTTCTTTTTTTTTTTTTAAGCACAGAGGTAAGTAGGAAGAACATGGACCTTTATGTCTGGATCTCATTCTCTGTGTGTCCATGGACAGGTCTCTTAACTCTGAGCCTCAGATTCTAAGTCTGTAAAATGGGAACAATAGTATCTACCTTCATGTCAGAATGACATGAGATAATGTAAAAGACCCAGTTCAGTGCATCATTCAGGAAAGGCTCCGTTAAATATCAGCTCCCCCTTCAGCTTTGCTTTCCTTTTCCTTAAGTTGAAAGACTTGTGGGAGGCAGAAGGAAAATAAAAATAGCGGGGGAGGACTTGAGCAAAGTCAGGAGAAGAGGGCTGATGGAAATGACACAAGAGTAGGAGTCATCCTACCCTGGCATGCAGGCTAGTGCTTCTCCCCTTCCCCGTAAAACTTGATGATACAAAGAATTAAAGAACTTGACACTGAGTCATAGAGGAGCAATTAGTTTAATCTTGATCCTGGAGATTTTCAATCCATAAAGCATTTATTTAACTGTAAAATATGAGGAGGGGGAGATAGCTTTGAACTGGAGACAGTCTGGTGCTGTTTGCCTATTCCAGGTGGTCCACCCACCCTCCCACTCCCAAATTAGCCTGGCAGGGAGCAAAATCCATGAATTTGCTGCTGCTTGGTAACACCACCCCCTTTCCTGTCCTCACTTTGGCAGAAAGTTCAGCACCCCATTGAGTTCAGTAAAAACAAAGAGTCATCAGTGGGGGAGGAGAGCTCCAGTCTCCTACACGCCAGCCCTCTCTCCTGGTAAAAACAGTGCACGGTGCAAGGAGAGGCTGAAGATTGCACCTGTTCTGGTGCTCATCCCAGACTTCATGTGCAGGAAGATGGGAGGCAGAGGCTCAGCTTGGGTTCTGCTCATCAAGGAATGCTTCATAGGGAAAATGTCATTTGAGTTGGTCTAGACCAGGGGTATCAAACGTGGGGATATATATAAGCTGCCACACCCCCTCTAAACCCTCAGCAAACATTGCAATGAGATTCCAGATGGAGTCTGAGAAGCCCCCTCTAGACAGAGCTACGGGCAGCCCAACCAAAATCAACCAGAGTTAGCACAAGATGAAACTTTTTTTTAAGGCCTTATAGAGATGAGGAAATGGAAGGCAACTTTCTTTTTCAAAATATATTGTTCTCTTCCCTACATTTTAATAAACTATGGATTGTCTACAGAACAATTAGTTTTGAATTTGATATGTGTTTGTTCTTTCCTTCATTACTAAGTTTTTTCCTAGGGAATTCTCTGTTGCTTTCCATTTCCTGACCTTTAAAATTTAAATATCATTTTTTAAACATCTCGTGCCCCCCCCCCCAATGCTTAGAAGAAATCTCTGAGATGTTGCATGTTTTGATCTCCTCAGAAATGAGCAGAATGTTCAATATTCAATCTGGAGCACCTTTGCTATTATTTCTCCAATTGACGTTGGTTGTACCCCTCTGAGCACATGGTATTTTGCTTTCCTTTGTGAGGTGTAAGAGTTAGATTTTCCTTGTGTAACTTCACATTCTGACATCATATTATACTGTTTCAGGCAAGCTGATCTGATTTGGGTCTTGTGAAAACATGATCATCATGGGTGGAGACCACAAACACTTAATTTCTGGTACCGCTTAAAATCTAATCGAATGAGAGAGACTATGTATTCACAATATTGACATGTAAAAATGTTAAGATGACTTCACCAGAGGTAGAAAATTCTTGAATTGTATGCTTTTAATTATAATGTTAATTGTGATGAAAAAAGGCTACCTTTTATATCTTTGAGGTCTTCTGCCTCGGTTGTAAGTATTAATCCTCCCAGTGTAGAGTTTAGAATTTAAAACTATTTTTATTAGCTAATGGTCATAATCAGGGTAGAATGGGCTCTGTAAAGTAGCAATCAATTGGAAAATCAGATTTTAACAGAAGCATAATTTGTGAACAATTCACTGAGTGTTGGGTTTCTAACAACTAATCCTTCACCCAGAGGTTACAGGTTCTTATTCTTACTTTTTCCCCAAGGGGCATTTCCTCTAGAGCCCACGACATTTAATGACACACAGTAGGTACTTAGAAAATACTTGCTGGGTGGATAGATGCTCTTCACCATAAGAAATTATATGGAACTTGGCATCTAGCTATGATATAATGCAACTTATATTCCTTACATTTTTTTAGAAGGGGAGCAAATTTATGGCTCTCAGTTTCATTCATATTTTCCCCTTCAACTTAACCAAGTTTCTTTCTCCTTTATTGGATGGTTGAAAAATATGAGTAGTAATTCCCTGTTTCTTTTCTTAACGATTTGCTAGTTTCTTACGCCTTGAGACAAGAAAGTCCCCGCACTTAGAGACCATTCGGTGGTTACTTTTTAGGTAAATGTTTTGTCCAGTCCAAAAATTTGCTTACTCTATTTCTATTTACATATGAGCCCACAGCCCAGAGGTATGTCTTTCCCAGTTCCCTTATTCATATTTTTCATAATTAAAAATCAACTCTGATGCTATTAGCTCATTTAAATCAAGAAATATCCTTTTTTCCCCTAAAGAGAATTGTCAAGTTTTATTTTTGTTTTCTTTTTTTTTTAACATTCTGAAGAAACCATTAAGCTAAGAAGACACAGCCTAGGTGTTGGCAGCTGCTAACAAAGCAAAAGATGGCTTGGTATATCATATAGCCTGGAGCGGAAGGTGGAAGGAGGAGAGGAGGAGTTATTTGTGTGTTATTTGTGTATTCATGTTTATTCCTCTGATGTTAATTTTAAAAATGCATTTAATTCTAGAAAAGGCTGATTTTAACCAGAGTTTAATCCCACCGACTGAAAGCATGCCTAGAAACAAAAGCTCACTCTCTGAGATGCTCATTCTCTAAGTCTTGCTATGATAGACTGGCATGATCTATTTAATTCTCTCAATCTGAAAGATTCAAGATCTTGGGCCGGCCCGGTGGCGCACTGCTACAGTGCGCCTCTTGGGAGCACCGCGGCGCTCCACTGAGGGTTCGGATCCCACATACAGACCGGCCGCTCACTGGCTGAGCGAGGTGCGGGCGTGACACCGAGGGTTGCGATCCGTTGCCGGTCACGAAAAAAGACAAAAAGGAAAAAAAAAAAAAGAAGAAAGATTCAAGATCTTCCAGGCTCTGTGATCCGTGAGCATTTAGCTGAGTTGTTTCTGGATCCCAATGCTGATAAGGCCCCAAAAGTGGGTTCAATCAGTTTAGGCGACTTGGAGCCCACCAGGCTTTCTGGAATTAGCCAATCTGGGATCTGGCCCCAAGCTCTGCTCTTTTGTAACCATGTGATCTTGGAACTCTGAGCCTCCTTTCCTTCATTGGTAACTTAGACATGATAATGACACCAACTGCATAAGGTAAAGCATAGTAAGTTCTCACTAAATGTCAATTGTCAATATCACCCTTCTCTTTTACTCTTCATAACAATCCTACAAGGTAGTGATTATCCCTTTGCAGATTATGCAATTGAGGCACAATGTGACTTGCCTGAAGGCATCCAGAAAATAAGGAGTTGAGTTAATTTGAATATATAAATGCTCATGCTCCTTCTCCCACCTTGACAACCCCTTTAAGGCTATTTTATCTTAATCCAAACATTCTTTTTGTCTGTAGATTGAGCACCTGGACCTTGTTAATTTTTATTTTCCTGTGCTACTTACCAAGGATCTGGGTCTGAAAGTGGCACCCTGGATGTGGCCCCTCTCGGCCCCTCAGCTATTTGGAAGCATTTGTTTTTGCTATAGGAGAAAATTCTATACTGGAGATCTGGTCACATAACTTTACACTTATGTTTGTGCAAAGTTGTGTGACTTCCTTGGAACTTTTGTAACATGCATTAGCACCTGAGGTCACTAATGGGCAGAGAAATTAACAGTTAAGTAGCAGCTAAGTGAAATATTTATAGGAACTGGTGGAGTAACCATTACAATTCAGCCTTGGGCCATACACAAATCAGCCTTATTACAGAGAGCAATCCATCTTTCCATATTTCAAGAGACACTGTTTTTCAAACATTTGTGTAATGTGTCAATGCCCCCCAAAAGAGAATTCATAAACATGTTTTTAGTGCCTACTACATGTGTAGCACCACGTTTGGGGCTAGAGAGAGTCCATTCATAACCAATAGTGTGAACTACTAATAGAGCGAAGACATCTAAATAGTACAGAATAAAATAAGAACTGCAAAAATACACTCGCAAGGTGTGCCTTTGTTTTCTCTGAGGTTAATAACTGTCAGGCAAATGGCAAGGCCTTCAATATTTATTTATTATTCTGAACAAGAGGAACATGCTGTGATCAAACCAGAGAAAAGAACCATTTATTCTGACCAGAAAGCTTGGGAAAGTTCTCATGGAAGAAATGCTGCTGGCCTTGAAGAATGAGTCAGATTTAGATTGGGGGAGAGGGAGAAGCCCTCGAAGGCTGAAGAAGCAGTGTGAGGGACGGCAGGGAAGCGTGTGAGTGTGCGGCACATACAGGAGGTCAAGGGGCGTCTGCAGCCAAGTGCCGGCTGCACAGAAAGAGGATAGTGCAAGACGGGGCATGCAGGTAAACCGAGCCCATCACAAAGGCATTAAGTACCACAGAATGGAGTTTGCATTCTATTTTTCGAATAGAAGGGTACAGAATTTGAAGGGTACAGTAATACTTCAAAAAGTTTATGGAAAAAAAAAAGAATTAAAAGGTGATATGAATCTCTCCACGAACTTTTTGAAGTATCTCTGTATATTCACTTCACTATTTTTGGAGGATAATTCTAGGGAGAGCATGAGGGCTGGATTAGAAGATGAAACTGGAATAGGACCCCTGGCTAGGAAGCACACTCAGGAGCCCGGTGGAGGGCCACTGGCAGCCCGAGACGACGCAGCCCTCACGAACACAGCTGCTGAGTAAATGAGAGGGCTTTGTGGGGGCCAGGGACCACCACCAGGAAAAGAGTTTGTAATTGTCCTTGGAGAGTGGGGGGAGATGAAAGATGGCATCAAAGAAGAACTGATGATTCCAGCCAGGATGCCTTAGAAGAAGGCAATAGGTACCGGGTTCCCTGGTGAGACTGGAGCTTCTGGAACTCATGTTTTAGTTTCATGACCATGCCTGGCTGCAATGAATTAATGGCATTTTTCAACTTCTTTTAATATTACAAGGCATAATGTTCTATTTTCAAGACACAAATCCATTTGATAAAAATAAACCATTCAAGGGAAAGTTTAGAATGTGTTCAAATGGAAGCCACACCTGTGCCCTCTGTGGCTTGAACTAAAAACGGCAGCCTAGGAATGACCGTATCACATACCCATAGCAAACATTTATGAAAGCTGTGCCTTCGAGAGCTGCTTTAAGTAAGGCTATTCTGAGCCTTCAGCTGTTTCTTCTTGGAAATAATACATTTCACCTCTCTCATTTTCTCTTTATTTTTCCTCCCCATGCCTACGCTTTTAGAGGAAAAGTCCGGTAAGAAATAAAAAGTCCTCTCCACATTTTGGCCAAACGTTATTCTGTTCATTTTCACCATGTGCATATCTAATGACTGACTGTATTTAACACCTAAACAAGGTTTTGAATTTTAAAAACAAACCTTTGTGAACCAGGACAAGGTCTAATTATGCCACAGGGGGAAAAAAGGAAGTTGGTTGCTAAGTGATTTTACAACCCTGTTATTAAAACCCCAGGGAAATTTTGTAAAGATTCACCTCTGACTCAAGCACAAGCATATGATTAAATATTTTAGGTACTAAGTTCATTTATTGCAGCTTCCACTTGAATCAGTCAAGCAACACATAGATACCATGAGCTAGGCAAACATTTTTAAGTTAATTTTTTGTTTAATGTGCAACACGATATGATAGCATCTCGAATGCTTATGAAGCTGGCTTGGGAAAGAGGAGTTGTGCAGAGTTTTGGAGGGTTTTGTTTTTGTTTCGGCAAATCAAAATATTTCCTCCGGGAATTGCCAGAAACTGGAAAAGAGGATCTTTATAAAACGTAAATCACCTCCTGGATGTTACTCTTTAGTGCCAGTGGGCAATTTTCAGTCGCAGCACAAGTCTGATATGATGTACCTATACCTTTTCATTTTAGAGCCACTTGAAACAGATCTCAAAAAAAAAAAAAAATGTTGTCTTCTCAGTTGCCTGGCTATTGGAAACATATTCCCAGGATTCTGATACATGTCTGACACAGGTGATCTCTCCACTGGAAAATATGAAAATATTGTGTTTCCATGTAAACAAGCACTGGGAAGTTAAAAGCATCACTTAGGTACTTTTAACTCACCTAATTTGATGCTGCAATACGTGCTATAACCTCTTATCCTGCCCACTGACCCAATTTTGGCAATCTCTGCACCTTGAGCAGGATACTGCACTTGTAGAAAGTCCAGATGATAGGAGGGAAGAGGAGCAGAAGGCACAGAAAAACAAAAAATGAAATCAAAATATTGCAAATTTATCAAAATGTGGGCCCAAGTCTTTTTGTTTCCAAAAATAAAATAAGCACCTATTATTGTGATTATGATTATTACTAAGCTAAGTGGCCCACTTCTGAGTAATTAAAAGCCAACTATGTATCACATGCTATGTGGCAGTACAATATGCCTCCTGCTCTTCGGTAGCTTTTCTTTATATTTTGCCAATTTCGATTATTCTCCTTGACCCCGAATCTTTCTCAAAATTAACTAAATTTGGCCACTTTAAATATTGAAAGGACTGTGTGGCCTGACGTTTGCTTGAGGTACTTTCAAATTTCTCTGTTCCTCATTGGTTTTCCTCCTGTTGTCCTTACAGCAATTTTAACTTACAAGTACACCTTTTCATTTTTAGTTGTGTGTGCATTTTCAAGGATGAAACTTCCCCCTATTCTCTTGCCTCATTTTTCTTTGGAAGTGTCCATTTTGTTGATTCTTCAGCCTGATCACCTCTTAATCATACCTTGGTTAGTAGCAGGTTCTTTGTTTCTCTTCCCAAGAGGAGTTTCAGAAGATTGCCTTAAACATGTCTGATTGGATAATAGGTGTTCTCTGTAATCTGACTTGTAATGTACATAGGAACAAGTTTGAATATAGACAAACACCTACAGTAGGGGGGCATATAGATGCTTGCAAGATAGTTTGTCTTCACCCTAGAATATTTAAAAATAAATAGGAATATTGGCTGGAATCATCCTACTAAACATAATGATCATATATTCTAATTCTTTGCTAGAAAAATATCATTCATTTTCCTCTGTGTTTCTTCATTTTTCCTCCATGTTTCCCCATAACACTGAATTTAGCAAATGACGGTGTTATAAAACTCCAATATCTGAGGCTAGTTATTTTGTGAATTTGACAAGCAAGACAGATTAGGTTTGGTTGCTTCCTCTTACAAATACTTCCTCTTATATGTATTTTAAAATACTTTACTCATATTGACTAAGACCGAGTTATCTTAGTTAACTGAATTTAAATTAATCCTGTTTTGCAAAAAACAGCAAAACAAAACTATGCTGTGGTATAAGGACACTGTAGAGACTATGAGGTAACAGGCCACAGTATTTTCTTTTTGGGAGGCATATTCATATTGAAAATTATATAAATTTTAGAAATATAGCTTGATCTTCATTCTAGTGACCATATCATAAATTAGTAGTGTTTAGCCACTTTGAAAATAGCATTAATATACAAAGCAAGTATTATCTCTAAGTTGAATACCTTTTCCAAAACTTTCACCAGAATGCATCAGAACACCAAGAGAAATCTAGGACTTGAACAATTAATGTTTAATTAGAAATGTAGGAAAATTTTCAGAAAACTCCAGAAATTGGAGTAGACCAATTACAAAGACTCTGAGTAATCAGGTACAAGATGGTTAATAATAGCAGATAGAATTTACTGAGAGTTTATTAGGTGTGATACAAATGCCTGCAATCAGAGGTAGATTGGCCACCTGCAGATTCTGAGCAACTGAATATGTATTTTGTTTGGTTGTGCAGTTAAAAACAATTTTAACCACATTTTCAAACTAGAACATTTAAAATTTAAAAAAAAAATCTGGATGCTCATCTTCTCTCTGAAGATCTGGCAGCACTAGACATACGTTTTCGCATGGCAGACATGTGGTGCACCTGAATAGTGGCCAGTTCACCGGAGTGTTGTGTTTCACACATGCCTTGACGCCCAGAAACCCCTACTCCTCACCCCTGCAAGCATTTGAGTTTGTAACTCTGGATGTAGATCTTTCAGCTTATGGAATATATCATGACCAGATACTGAATTAGTTTCCTTCTACTTTTAAAGCAAATTCTGTGTGTTGATAGAACAAAAATAGAATGCTAAAGGCTTCAAAGATCTTAGGAAATGACAGGAGAAAGGGTAAAATAAAATTTTTAACAGGCAAAGACCCTTTCCTCCTAGCTGATAATAATTTTGCTGTCCTTGTTGTCTGGCAGAAACTAAGCTGCTTTATGCTCTTTAATGGAGATAATGTATACAATTCCCTTCCATTTGACTTCTGGAATTATTTTCCTTTTGAAGGTTTCAGATAGCTCTTAATTAAAGACCTTGTGGCCCTCTGAATCTGTACTTTGCCCAGCTTTTAGCTGTGTCTTTTGGATTCTGGTTAATCAGCCTGTGACTTCGTGAATTTGAACAGCTATTCCTTGATGAGGGCATTAGGAAAATGTAGTTTCCAACGTGTTTATACGGTCTTTTACTAGAAAAGATACAAGTATGAACCTTTGATTAAAAATATAGATTTTGATCTTACTAGAAGTTAAGATATGACTTAATTTGGGGGAATTAGTATATTTGAAATTATTTTGAAAAGTATTCTAGAAAACCTTAAATTAATAAATATTCTTGTATTTAAGGTTCTGCTTCTGTATGGTTGCAATCTGCATTTTACTTGCATGATTTCTCATAACTTCATCTTGGGGGAACCTGTGTCACTTTTAGTCCTCTATTTGCTGTATTTTAAAAGTGGATTGTTGTCACAAAATTCCCACATTTTCTTTTTTAGAGAAGAACTTTATTCTGGTCATTAAGGAAAAATGAAGTCTAAATCTTCACATAAAAGAGTGTTTGAATTTCCCTCAAAACACAGTATGGATTAGTCAACAGGAGAATTTAAGCCCAGAAATATATATTCATGAATGTCCTTCTTTTTCTAGTTTTATTTAAATTTCATTTATGCATATATAGACAGGTTTACAAGAAAGGTGGGATCAATATGGAACAGTACCTGGAAAACAAGGCAATTAATAAAGTCTAAAGTTTAACAAGCAAAATTGACAGGAGTAAATAAGTCTGATGTACTAGCTACTTTCAAACCCAGTCTGAGAAATAACCATTCCCAAATGCAGCCATAATGGCTCTGCTTTAGCAGTTCAACAATGTCATGCTTTGGTATCACAGAAAGAACAAGAGAATGGAAGATTGGAGATCTAAATTCTGTCTCTGGGACTACCTATTCTCTAGCTGTGTATCTCAGAGCCTCACTTTCCTCTCTCCATCATAAAGTTGGACTAGATAGCCATGGAGGCCGCCCAGGTATAAAAGGCTACAGGTTTTTGTTTCCAGTCTGTGTTCTGGAGCATAATACATTCTCTTCATTTGAGCAACCTCCTCACTACTTTTGTGTTTGTGCTCCTGGCCTGAATTTTGGAAGGCAGCCTCTAGTGGATGCATGGATTAGCTCACACCCTGAAAGTGAAACTCTGAGCAGCATTTCTTTCCCTGTGCACACTGTAGTCATTCTTGTTATGGCAGAAAGATCCTAAGGAGAAAGAGCAATCAGAGATTGTTGGGGGTAAATTGATAGCAGCCATAAGCAAGGCTTGAGGAGTGAAAGAAGATATACATCTGCTCATCGTGTTTTCCAGACATCATCTGGACCACCAGTGTTCTACTGATGCTGGACAGTTTTCATTATTCACACCTGTGTTTGTTAGGGGCTCCTCATCTGCCCCATCACACTCCTACCCATTGGTAGAGGCAGCCCAATCACCAGCCCAAGAACAGACACTTAAAAATAAAAAAGTCCTCATAAGCACACATTCTTTAAAACACTAAAGAGAAAAGCCAGACAAGGAAAAGGGCTCTCAATCCTACCTCTGATTTTTTGGAGGCTCCCTTTAGGCTCTAATTATGTGTGAAATGCATTATGTGTATAATGTTTGCTAATGCCCTGCTGTGTAGGGAAACAGTTTGCCCTGTACTATCTACTCTCTAAGTCCTCCCTCCCCAAATAACTGGAGAAAAACTCCTTATGACAAGACTTTCAGAATGTCAGTAAAATTTTCTTGTACACTTCTGCCTTGTTCATACATATGCATAACTAAAACTTGTACATGCACATGAGCGAAGCTGTATTATACAATATACAGTCTCTCTTTAAGGTTCTCCAAAGCATTGTGTGGTTTAAATAAGTCCTAATCACAATGACTGTCTGTCTTTCTTTGGCCCAGTTATTTGGAGTCTGTTTGGTTAGCTGTTTATGAAGTCTTCTATTACCCAAGCCTGTTGACTGATCCGTCATTCTCTGACTAGGTGTCTGTTCTCTCTTCCTTTTTGCTGATCACAGAGGCGCAGCCCGGTAAGAACTCTCAACATTTCTACTTAAACATGTACAGAGAAAATTGCTGCCAAGGCAAGGTGACCAGGTTGATTTCCCATTAAATTTATGATAACCCAGTGTGAATGAAGTAGATGAATTTGATTTACTGGTTAGAAGCCTCTGGCCCTTTAAGTGTCAGGGGCATATTTTAGAATTATCAGAACGCTTTTCCATAACAAAGTAAATTAATACATGGGAATCACAACTGTTAGTGCTAAGTGTGAAAAATGTGTGCATGGTGTGTGTGTGCATCCAGGCCCTGGAGACTGGCCCAGAAAGTACCATAGAAGTTGATAGCAAAGTGATTTAAAAAAAAAAAAAAAAAAAGAAGAAGAAGAAAATTATAAAGAAAGTTAAGGAAAACATTTTCAAGCCACATCGTTTTTAAACCTGAATATAAAATATGTCCCTGAACCGTAACTTATGTTGGTCAGTATATGCTGGTACATAATTATAATTTCCATCTTCAGAGCAGTAGATATACTTTCAACACTACCAGGCTGGCACATAATTCTAAATTTCATCACTGAAAACAAACTTTCGAAGGGTAGATCAATGTCAGTTTGCATTGTTCAAAGTGAGATTTCAGTCATTTTCCTCAGGTTGTAGGGTGTGATGAATTTAAATCAACAAAAAGAAGGATCTTTCTGTGTTTGAATTGACTCTCATCTATCTCATCAGTCCTTTAAGAGAAGAAATGGGGGGCCGGCCCGGTGGCGCACTGCTACAGTGCGCCGCTTGGGAGCGCAGTGGCGCTCCCACTGAGGGTTCGGATCCCACATACAGACCGGTTCCCGCTCACTGGCTGAGCGAGGTGCGGACGCAACACCGAGGGTTGCGATCCCGTTGCTGGTCCCGGTCCGGTTCGGGCGTGACACTGAGGGTTGCGATCCGTTGCTGGTCACGAAAAAAGACAAAAAGGAAAAAAAAAAAAGAGAGAGAAGAAATGGAACTGAAAACAACACTCTGAAATATCCCTAGGCCCGTGCCGATCTGATTAATTAATTATTATTTAAAGCAAATACCCTGCCCCAGGGGACAAGTAGGTGGTTCTCTGTTTAAACTACACGGCTGAGGTTTGAAGGTGGTGTCTTCAGGTGTGGATGATTCCAACCCAGCTGCTAGGTGACACCTCAAATTGTAAATTGCTTTTTATAAAAAAAGGAAAGAGGAAATTCATTAATTCAAAATGAAGAAATTTAATTTGCAGTATACAAGGGCACTTCAAAAAGTTTGTGGAAAGATTTGTACTATCTTTTACTTCTGTTTTTCCACAAACTTTTTGAAGTGCCCTCGTGTATATATAACAACAAACAATCATTGAAAGGAGGGACATGGGGTCACTCGGTGGGAAGAGGATTTTGAATTCAATGGGCTTTTTTTCCTGAACGTCGTTTGTATGGTCGACATCACCTTAACCTTGTTCTGGATGGGTCCTGCTGCAGCATCAAGGCCATCAAAGATCTACACGCGGAGTCCCCCAGACAAAAGGACTTTTCTCTGTTGCTGCTGACTTGCTGCGGGTCAATTGAGTATCTGTTGCTTCCTAAATCGATACTAGTTCTATTTTTCCTAATTTCTAAACAACAGAGTTTTCTTGCGTGTTTCTGCCATGTCTTGCTTGCAGTTAACTTGTGATGGTTCATTCTCAAGGAGTATTTAATAAAAATATTACAGGGACTTCTTTCGTGCCTTTCAGCAGTAAATAACTTTTAAATGAGTCGACACACTTGGGAATTGATGAATACAAAAGAAGCTTTGTTCCTTTCTTGGTTTCATGAGTTTTACATTTTTAATAAAAGAAGTAGGACAGAGAGACCAAAAGTCTTCAATACAGCCCCTGAGATCTCCTAAGTCCTGGATTTCAGCTCTCACAATACTAGGTGGGCCCTATTTTCTCAATGCCAGCTTATTAATCTTTTAGTTGACTACTTGAACTAAAGCCCTTGTATCTCTTCCTTCAGACCTTATTAATAAAATTCTGACTGTCTGGGTCCATAACCCAGAAAAACATTTTAAGTCCCATTTAAACAATTTGTTCTCTAACTAAAATCCTTATTTTCCAAAAGCAAACTTGTTCCAAACTCCCATAACGGCCATAAAAGATTTAAATGACCATATTTATTTAAAAGTGTTTACTAATAATGTAATAATTCCCTATATGGCACACATAGTAGGAGGGAACAGATTGCATTATTAGACAAAACAAGCCAGAATATATAGTTTGAGATTGAGCCACCCACCAGAAAACATCTAATGGATGCTTGCTGAGATTGAAACTGTTCCTCTATCATAAATGAGTTCAAAATGGGACAGAAAATTCTCATATATCCTTAGGAAAGAGGGAAAGAGGCTTCTTACAGGTCTATTACAGAGGTACTAGATCTTCTCCTATGTTGTTAATGTTATAATTTGAGAGAAGAAAACATATCCGTGACTACCAGGTTGAGCCTTCATGAAAGTCAGAAAGTAAGAAAAAAATGTGTGTTTGGTGGCCACCCACCAAATTAATTCATGGTCTTACCCCTTGAAATACTTTCTTATACCTCCACTTTCCTTGACCTCAACTCTATCCCTCTCATTCCCCTGAGGAAGGCCATGCCAAGCCATGCCCTACCCCATGATACAAACCTCTTAGTGATCTACTTTTCTGGAGGCATCTCATGTTAAGGACATTTTACAGCTTCTGGTTTTGAATCAAAACTTTTTATCTGGTCAGTCCTTTTATCATCCGAATAAATTTTTGCTAAGGCATTATAAAAGCTGGAGATGACCTGCTCAGATTATTCCTGCCAGTGATATTTGTATTCTCATAGTATCACAATGCCTTGAGCAAAAGAAATGACTCCTAATTAGTGGCTTGGTGAGCACAGTGGCAGGCAAGAGGAAGAAATTGGGGGGAAGGATGGATGAGCAGGATGGAGTTCCCTGGCTCCCTGAATGAAACAATTCATTCAGTGGCAGATGACTCTAAGTTTCCCTTCCCTTTAACACTTGCCACTTACATCTTTTAAATTCCATTAGTATATCAATGACTGTTACTACTAGCAACTTGGGGACCTCACCTGACTGGGAACAGATAATCCTCCTAAATACATTTTAAAACTTTCAAACATCAATCATATATTAAACTTGGATTTACTTTCTCATCTGCTAGGGTTCAAGAGGTTTTGGGGTTTTTTTTAATCTAATGTGCTATTCAATATCTGTCTTTAACTTACCAAATTTACCCAGGTAAGGGGATTTTCTCATTCAGAACACATGATTTGCCTTCTTTTCTCTCTATAATCTTTGAGTAAAGTGAAAAACTAATGTATGGTTGTTTGTCTACAATTTCCAACTTGAATGCAGTTCTGAGAAAAATTTCATTTTCCCTATCTGCATTTATTTTAGTTCAGTTTAATTGAATTGACAGAAATAATACATATTGTACATAACATATATGTGGTCTTAAACCTTATAGTGTCTATTTCTAATTCTAGGGTGCAATTAAAAGGAACTTATCCAGTAAGTATATCTTAGCTACGAGAAATAGAGTATGATTTAAAGGAAGAAATAGTTCCTTGGATGGTAGAGTATATATACATTGGAATTATATACACTATGGACTTGATTTTTAGGCTTACAAATTTTTTACTTTTACAGCAAAGAATTCTTGTAATGATGGAGGGCCTCTGTGGGTTCTGAATGATTAATGTTTAAATTCTGAAAATAGATATGTTTTCTGGAAAAACATTGCTCTTTCTGTCTCTCTCTTTTTTTTTTTTTTTTGGCTATTTTTATCTCTAGTTGTCAACTCTTGCTGTATCATTTAACTTTAGAAATGAATTTAATCAAGTATGTATTTGTTGAGGGGGTGGTGAGAGGAGGAGGGCAGAAGGGACTGAAGATAGATGCAACTTACCCATTCTGTGTTATTTTATGTGGAAATTTTATTCAAAGTGATATGATATACGGTATAATATACATGGGGCAAATTTTTCCTCTGCTGCATGAAACACATTCTAGGGAATTCTAAATTCATGGTTCATAGTTAAAGATATAACATTTTCTTGGCATTTCAAGAAAAGAACAGGCAGAAAATGCTAGATTTATGTACTATATACATATGGCCTGGCTTAGTATTCTTTTATGGTAATTTGGAAGCAGAACCAATTAAAGCAGCAGACATTCGAAGAATGGTATGCTATTCCACTAAGCTCTGCAATATTCAAATCTTCTATTTGATGGCTTATCATAGTAGTTCCTTGGTTAATGAGGTTTACAAATGCCAGAGAAAATGCCACTACATATGTAGCCTAATATATGGCTGCTGCAATGCCAGGAAGAGGTTTTGTTTTGCAAAGTTTTCATGCTGAGTTGTTTATTGATGGGACTTAAATCTGTGTTTCCAAACTTAGTTCATAAGACATATCAGAAGGGAATGGTAAGAATATGCCTAAAAAGTTCCTTTGTCCTGTGCATCAGGTGAAGAAGTGGCAAGACCCAGGCGTTCCACACCAACTCCAGAACTTATAAGGTTAGAGTGAAAGACATTTGTTGTGTTTTATGCAAGGCATCATGAATTTTTAACAACCAACAAATCTTTGGGCTAAATTCTCAGCTCTTATTAATAAAGGGCCTACCTATACATGTAAGTCCATATATCCATGGTATGGTCCAAATATGTTATCATTTCTCACAAATGCAACCTGAGGGAGACCTTTAGGGAAGTACTCTGCACTGTCTAAGTAACTGCCTATCAGAACGTGAGGCTCCCTCACTAATGGGAAGGCTAAAGTTCTGTATAAAGAGGTCTGTCGGTGTCTGGAATGCTGATCTGAAGTATGATTATATATGATCTGAAATATGAAGAGAAGCCTGTTTATTTGGATAAAATTTCATGATCCCTTCCACCTGCCACACACCAAAGGAATCTCTTATTTGCTTTTTGTGTTTGACAAAGCATTGTATTTTACAGTGTATTCTTTGGGTTAAGTATCGTACCAGTGTGCCTTGTTTACCAAAAAGACTGCTATTTCTATTCAAAAGATGGGTCCTTTTAAATCTTTCCTCTCCTTCTCCAACATCTCTCCTCTCCCCTCCTCACCCCTCACCACAAATACATAGAACTAATTAAGGTCAATGAGGGAAATCAAGTCTGGAGAAGAAATGGAGAAGACTATACAGCCTTTTCTTAATAATCCATCTAGAATAATGATTAGGACAAAATATAAGAGTTTAACTTAATATTCTCTGTTCTTCCTGATTTCTCAATACACTTCTCTTTCTGAGATGTGCTGTATTAGGGCATTAGGAGATTATAACTAGTGTATCAGGTAGGAGCACAGAAGGATGAAGTATGCTGGGAGATCCAGTTTTTTATTCAAACACAAACTTCCTGTGTGGCTTGCTTCTTAACATCCCTATGCTTGACTTCCACTAAGCATAAACTACATTAACTACAACACTGAGATGTGGTAAAAACAAATATGAATGGTTCTTGAGATCTTAGGGGAAAAAATGGCTTTGCAACCAACTGTCATTTCTAGTATTATCTCTTCTGGGTATCATGATGCTTTGAAAGAGCTTTTCTTCTTCAACTTATTTCTGTCGGACCAGCACGTTGGTCCTCCATTGAAAACTAGGAATCTAATCTCCTGCCAAGTCTCTTGTCCCATAATGCGCTTGACAGACTTATATAATACTTTTTAGCCCTACGGGAGCTTTGTATACACATGCCTGTGTGCATACACACAAGTGCATACATACACTTGTTCCACCAAGAACAATATTTGAAAGCTTGTATATCTTTTTGAGCATTAATTTTTTATCCCTTTCTCTGTATTTTTCCTTAATTTGTGTGATTTAGCAAAAAACCTCCGGATGACACTGTGGCCCTTGCTCCCCTCTTTGGTCCACCGTTAGAATCAGCTTTTGATGACCAGAAGACGGAAGGTAGGAAAAACCCTATATGCCTATAGATTTTTTTCTTTTCATTAAAGTATAACTTTTCTAGAGTAAATGTATTTGAAGCATATTTTTAATGTATCATCAGATTCTCATTGGTAAGAAAAGTTCTGATCTAGGTGTGCTGTTAAAAACAGGAGTTTAGTTTGCAAACCTTTATTATTTTAGGATTTGAAACTTTCCTTCCAGAAATATCTAACAGCTAACAAGTTCATTCCTCAGAAGAGGTCAGTAAGGATTTCTGCAAATCTATGTGAATCACTGTGAGAAAGTAAATGCTCTGTGAGCCAAACAGCTATCATTTGCAGCTTTAGCAGGAGCACACATGCAGCCAACATTCTTATAACCATCACAGTCTCTGTCATTGTGATCTAGCCTCTCTGAGGACCTTTACCCTCTTTTCCACCTCATCTATGGAAGTATCAATTGAATTGCTCATGACAGTCATTGTGTATTGGCTCAAGACCCAGGAATGACTTAGAATCATGGAGCAACAGAGAAATAAAATGCTGTGGGAGAAAAATGTTCATTTCTGCCATCATTGTTGAATTTACCTACTAAATATTTATTCCTAGAGTGAAATATTTGACTTTTATAAATTAACCATGTTTTCTTGGATAGCTGTAAATAATGTATGAGGATACTCCAAAAAGTTCATGGAAAGATTCGTATATCTTTTAATTCCACGTTTCCACAAACTTTTTGAAGTATTCTCACCTGCCTTGCTAATATAAAATAAACTCTCTATAAAAGGGATCTAATCTATTCCTAAAATATGTTTATGTCCAATGTATGTATCTTCAGTAGCTGTGTTTGGTGATATAGAATGTTTTTATAAAAGTTGTTTGGCTTAAGAGGCTCTGTAGTATATGTATAATAAAATGTTATCTTTCTAGGACCATTGGTGAAGCATCCTTAAGTGTTAAGAACAACAAGACTTAGAAGTGTAATGAGTAGGCTAGACTACAGTAACAAGAAACCCCAAAGCCAGTGAATTAAACAAGATAGAATTTTGTTACTGTTTATGTTAACAGTCTGGAAGTAAACTGTATAGGACTAGTAGGGGAGCTGTGCCATCCTCAACATGTCACCTTCATCTCTGGGTCCAAGGGGGCTGCTCCCACTGTCATCACCTCCCCATCAGAAGAAAGGGAGTGGGAAGAGGGCCAGTGAAATTCACTGCCAATTGTTGTAAGAGCAAAATCTGGAAGAAACACACATCACTTCCAACCAAAGCCCACAGGAGAGAATTTGGTGCCATGTGGCCAGCTTAAACTCTTTTACTATAGAAGAAATGGAGAATGGATTCTGGGAGATAACCAACAGTCAGCTACGCCTAAATATTTTCATTGATTTAGCTGGGAAAATGTATAAAGAACATCCCCAAATACTTTTCCAGTGATTCAAATGTCTATAACTTAGAATCCCTGCATAAACGTGACCTTGTGATGAGGCTCTCATTTTCTTATTAACTCATCTGTGATTAATCTGGCTTTTAATGACATAACTGTACAGTGACTAGAGGTGAGATTTGATTTGTTGCAACTGTATCCACCTATTTAAGGAAGCCCATATGTATATGGTAACCTTATAAACAAATGGGAACAGTTCTTTAAAATTAAGGTGGTTTTGAGTGGTCATGTTTGTACGCCATGAATACTCATAATCAATAAAAAAATACATTTCTATTACATAAAAAAATAAATTAAATTAAGGTGGTTTCCTACATTGAATTCATGAAAAAATAATGCTACTTCACATTTCTGGAGAATGTTTGCTTTCGTGTTAAAACAAAACAGAGCTAAGATTATCTTTGAGATTTGTGATGGACAGGAGATACGTCCATGGACTTACTTGTTAATGAGTCTGGCTTGATTGTTCTTTAGGTGGTTTCAGCTCCTAAATTCTGTAAAATTTCAGCATTTGCACCAACCACACCAGGTCTTCCAATACCTGCTTCCTTTACTTATATACTCACTCTTACTTCTTTGATCGATTCTTCTATCACTGGTTTAAAAGACCTGGGGAAAAAATATATATTTTGGAATCAAGTACACCTGGATCTGATCTTAGCTGCTCTGTTTTTGCCATAGACAAGTTATTTAGACATTCTGATCCTTGGTTTCCTCTCCCCAAACTGGTACAGATATTGTGAGGATTAAAAATATATAATAACAGCTACTGGCCTCGTGATAAGTGTTTTATATATTTTTATATATGTTATACTTATATGTACTATCTCCTTTAATCCTCTTAGTAACTCTCTGAGGTTGCTCTTATTTTTTCCACTGGACACTGAAGGAAGGAAGCCCAGAGAGGTTAAATGACTTGCCCCAGTTCCTACAGTAAGTGTAGAGGCTAGATTTAAATCCACATTTGACTGACTCCCCAGCCTGTGGTCTACATGATAATAAATTACAGCAGTACTTTCCTAGTCCCTGGCACATGACAGGTGCTGCAAAGAGCTAGCTCTATTTAGTGTTTCCTTAGCAATTAAAAAAAAAAAAAACTTTGAACAAGAAGAAAAAAGAAAGAGAAGAAATGTTAAATTCAGTGTCTTTTAGCCTAATACCTAATTTTCTTGATTTGTTTTAGATGTCTAAGTACTTGTTTATTTTTCTGGTTCTCTTAAGGTATTCACCAAGCATTTTTAGAATAATTTAATTTCTCTTAATGGTGATGTAAAAGGTTTATATGAAGGCCCTGCAAGATACTTTAAAGATAGGAACCACTGCACAGAACCCAGGCATTTCAGTTTTGAAGCATATTAATAGTACATTTTAAATAAACCAACTTAAAACAAAACAAATGTCCATGAGATTAATTCCTGGATTTTCAGATGGGTATTAGAAACGGAGCCAGTACATGTACTGATATTCAGAATGTCCTTAAGTGACCAAATGGGAAGAAAATGCAGATTCTGTTCTGAAAGTTTTTATTTAGGTATATGTACATACATAGACACCCCTCCCACCCAAACATACCACACTCCTATTTCTATTCTCTGGTTGAAAAGCATGAGAAGCAACACATTCCTAAATTAATTTTTTTAGTGCTGAGGCAAGGGGGAAATAATTTTGTGAAGCTCAACTTTAAATTGAAGTTTTAAATTCCTTGAACTTGTTAAGACAAGTGAACAGATATGATGTAGTGGGGGGGAGTGAGGGAGGGGGAAAGAGGAATGGGTAAAGGGACATGAAAATCAACTACAATGTATACTGAGAAGTTAAAATAAAAAAATAAAAATAAAAATAAATTGAAGTTTTAAGTTCTAAAATCCGGGGGGGGGGGGGGGGTTTTTTTTTGAACTCACCCT
>NW_007726569.1:391532-456905 GCF_000696425.1 Galeopterus variegatus | reverse complement strand
AAAAAAAAAAAAAAAAAAAAAAAAAAAAAAAAAAAAAAAAATTTGGGGTTTTAAGTGAAAAAGGGGGGGGGGGGGGGAGGGTTCTTTTTTGAACTCACCCTGAGAAATTTTATTTTTATGTTTCCAGTTCTTTTAGATCAGCCTGAGATATGGGGTCCAGGCCAACCAATTAATCCAAGCCTGGAGTCGCCAAAGTTAACAAGGCCTTTTCCCACTGGAAGTAAGTTATGTGTCTGCTCTGTCTGGAAAAATAAGTGACTCATTTTACCGTCTGTCTGCACAATGAAATTAGGTAACTCTTAGAAAGTCTACGTAAGCAACACTTGAACTGTATAATATTAAGAAGAGATGTTATTCTAACAGGCTTCAAAGGGGACAGGACAGATTGTCAAGATAGGAGTAAAATAAGAAAATAAAGTAAAATGGAAATTAACCTTGAACCATAGCCTCTTCCAATATCCCACGTGCTCACTCATTCATTCATTCATTCAATATGTATGTGTAAGAGTGAGAAGCAAGTGAGCTAGAGGACGCACAGAGCCCAGTTCTAGGCACTGGGTTATCACATAACACAGAGGTGAGTGAGCAAGTCATATACGCTCTCTGCTAGTGCTCCAGAACAACTAAGGCTGCATAGGACAGAAAGGACACATTGAGAGGAAAGAGTGTCAACTGGAGAGCAAGAGAAATGAGTCTATATGGTACAGAGAAGCTGAGACAGAGACCAGGGCAAATTTATGTCAAAGCAGCTATCAGCTCTGCTTATTTCAGCATGCCCCGCCCATCCCCACCCACCTGTAGATGACTGGGAAGGAGATCCTGAAAATCTTCATAGCTCTTCACCTTCTGTGGGTTGGACTATTTGGACTAAATGGATTGCTCATTTAGTCAAGACACCTGCTTGATGGATTTATTGAATTCTCCTTTCGGTAGGCTGCCTACACCAAGCATGCATATGGGAGGCACTCCTTAAAATACCCATGGAAGGATTGAATGTGAGAAAAAGGTTTGGGGGGAGCGGGAATATGTAGGGTAATTTTACTCCTTGAGGCTCACATGGCAGACCAACTAAGACTTTTTCCATTTCAGCATCCCCAGGGCTCTGCTTTTGAGTGCCTAAAAATGGTAATAGGGATTAACCAAGGGGATTCATAATCAAAGGCTATGAGATAATTTGTTGGGAATATTATCACTATAAATCCATGTGATCCAGCCTTTCCAAGAATTTTTTCCTCAGTAAAACAGGATAGGAAAAACAGCATCATCAATGACTTTTTTTAAACTTCTGAGCTTTGAAAAATGTATTTTGAAAGGATTCGAACCACAGTGGTGTGATTTTGAATCTTTCTCCATGAAACCAGTGAAAAAGTTCTAACCTCCTTGAAAAGCCTTTTTTGCAAATCTAAACTATCCAGATCCTTAATCAGGAGCAGAGCCCCTGACTGATTCTTATCTTCTGTATGGAAATATTATCCACTTGATGTGTAGTTTTTAGAAGCTCATAACTGAGATTAAGAACCACATATTCCCAGGTTTTAGGATTAGAGCTGTTATTCATGCTTATTGTATGGAAGAACAGGATGCTGTCTAAAAATAAATAAATAAAGTGGGGCGGAGGACATGGGGGAGGAAGGAATGAAAGAAAGAGGCTCTTCCTAAAGTATGTAGGTAGAGGGTACTGGCAAGATCTCTCCAGCTACATGCCCACCTGATTCACTCTACTTTTAGATTATGAAGGATTGGATCACATTCAGGTTCACAACTGAAGTTTGGGATGGTTTATAAAATTAGTGTGAACACTTTGAATCTACCAAATATGGTCAGTGACAAGAAAACATATATTTACAGAAAGAAGGAAAAAAATGTACATGTTGAAACAGTAATTTCTAAGTTTGCCCACATAGTGACAAGCCATCTCTTGGTAGGGGCTATAATACTATATTTATATCCCAGGATTTTGTTTGACTCTAATTTCTACCAAACGAATCTGTTCATTCTTCCTTGATTCAAGTCATTTTGTTTCCCACTTTCAAAAATAAACTAAAATTTAAGACATATAACTTTGAGAAATCTTTCCAGACTCAATTCAAACAATATTATCCTGACTAGATTAACAACCCCTCACCCAACCAACCACTTATCATGTCCATTATCACACCCTGCATTATAATTGTCTGTTAACTTGATATTCATTTATTTAGTCCTAAATTCTTTGAGGGCAGAGGCTGTTTTTATTCAACCCTATATCCTAGTTCCTAGTTGGGATTTAGTTGACACTTGAGGTCTGTTGACTAATATTTGAATGAATAAAATGGGGGGCATTATTGTTTTTATCTGACATTCTTTTGACAAACTCTTATTTTCATAAAATGGAAGAATCTAAATGGGTCCTGCTTCGGTCCTTTGGCTGCTTTGAACTTAACAATATTTAAACCATTGTGGCTATTCCATTTCCAATAGCAGGTATATGAATGAAAGCCCAAATACTGCTTACCTACAGTTTATTGTGTGACTTAGGAAGAACGTGATCAACAATGTTGACTTCTCATCTCTGCAGCACCTCCACCACTGCCTCCAAAAAATGTACCAGCCACCCCACCCCGAACAGGCTCCCCCTTAACAGTTGGACCAGGTAAGACCTAGTTTTTCTGTTCTGGGATGATGTGGTGAACACAGCAGTGGCCCCGGACCTCAACATGCCCTTCATGTGTTGAAAACTGTAGGCTACACTAAAACATCACAATGTTGGTATTTCATTTTATTTCCATTATGATTTATTGTGCAGACATATTTTAAAGCACCACTCCCAGGTTTCACACACACGAAAATAATTTCAATTAATTTTTCTTTGAAATAATTTTGTTGAATGAGGGCCACATTTGCTTGTAAAATGAAAGAAAAAAATCTCAATATGAAAACTGATTAATTGACCACTCAGTTGTATTTTTCCAAGAATCAGTGGAACTTGTGCTAGAACTAAAACTGTGTAGTCTATGAAGACATAAAATGGCTCCCATGTTGTTCAGCATTTTAATGGTGGGGAATTTTTTTTTTTCCAGTAGTCATTCAGGTATTTATTATCCCATGGCAAAGAGATGTGTAAAGATTATGAAATATGGTAAAACGTTGCCACATGCCTTTAGACAGATAATTCCTAAGGCACATCTTTACCTTTTATTAGAATCAATAGTACAGATTCATATAATATATAATCTGCCAAATCTTATTTGACTAGCAAATCCAAAGTAGTAATAGTCATTTCATGTGTCTGGGCCCTTAGAATGTGGTTTCTTGATCACCTTTGGAATTTTATGGCAGCAGCATCCTGTGCTATTTATGCAGCCTGATGAGTTTGCTAGGTACAGAGCAGGGTATTCATCAACAAAAGTGAAAGCAAGACATAGTCGTTTATGAAATTTATATGGACTCAAACCCAGTAGAGAGTCATCCAGAGTCTCATAAGTAAAGGTGTTTGCAAGTGCAAGCCATTTTGGCCCCTTGTATTTCCATAAATTATGTTAGCTATAAATAAACCTACCAGTGACAAAATTATAAATACTGTGGGTCTTGCAAAATGCCACCACATTTTATCTGTAGCCTTGGAGCCTTGAAAGTTAATTCCTTTCAAACTAGAAATATGGAAATACTAAGCCAGTTCTGATAGCCCAAGAGTTATTTGAAGGTAAAGTGGCTTCTGCTCATACCTTGCAGTTATTTAGGTAACAATTTCTAATTTAAATAGCCTTAGTGTAAAAAATGTACAGCTTCTCAGTTTTAATTTTTTTAAATTCCTCAGTTTTAATTTTTTCTCTTATTGATATAAATTAAAAGGAATAGCTGATGCCAATGGTTAAGCAAAACAGACTTTTCTGTATTATGACTTCAGATAGATATATATCGCAGTTATGCCTATATGATGTTAACAAGTTAGACTTGATGAGAAAAGAAATCATAAAGATGGTTTTTTTTATATTTTCTTTCCTATTAAACAGGTATATATGTAACAGTTCTAATAGGCAGCAAACACCTTCTCAATAACCTACATGTGTGTTGTGTGTGGGGTATGTTTGTGTGTGTTTGTAAATATCTGTGTGGGCATATTTCTTTTAAATAATCGTTGTACTGTGTTTCTGGTATATTTAAGGTAGATGATATACTCGTACAGTTAAATATAATTTCATCATTTTTAAACTAATTATAACTAGTTTCACCAAACATTTTCGTTTAATATACCAGAGTAGACAATCTTTACAAAATGAGGGTGATTTCAGTTATCAATTATTTTTATATTGTGTTGTGTGTATTTCAGTAGGCCAGACTTTCAAAAGTGACCTCCCTTTTGGAATTTGCAGTTCCAGAGCCTGTACTTCTCTGTGAACCTAACCCTGCCTTCTCAAAATGATCACACTTGATATACTTGTTAGCAGCCTGTGAATGCAGTGTCATGCTCAGCATGTTAAATGATGGTAACAGGAGCTGACAGCAGTCCCCTGGCAAAAGAGTCAACAATAGCATAGAAAGATGATGCTTTCTTCACCGAGGTGGGGACCGCTCCCCTCACCTTCAGCTCCTCATCCAATAAAGATATTTTTACACCATGAAATATGCCCACTGAGACACCTCACAAGGCAGTATATCTACCAGGCTTTGCCTCACCCCCCCACCCCCTCACACAAATAATATTAACAAAATCAACTAAAGTTTAAAACCAACTACTTTAACCACAGGAAATGACCAGTCAGCCACAGAGGTCAAAATTGAAAAACTACCATCAATCAATGACTTGGACAGCATTTTTGGCCCAGTGCTGTCCCCCAAGTCTGTTGCTGTTAATGCTGAAGAAAAGTGGGTCCATTTTTCTGATACGTCCCCGGAACATGTTACTCCAGAGTTGACTCCAAGGGAAAAGGTGGTGTCCCCACCAGCTGCATCAGACAACACAGCTGAGTCCCCAGCTCCAGGTCTTCCTGGCCCCCTGGTCCCCTTGGGCCCCCCAGGGCCTCCAGGGCCTCCTCGCAATGTACCATCTCCGCTCAAGTTAGAAGAAGTCCAGAAGAAAGTCGCTGAGCAGAACTTCATTAAAGATGATTACTTAGAAACAATCTCATCTCCTAAAGATTTTGGGTTGGGACAGAGAGCAACTCCACCTCCCCCACCACCACCTACCTACAGGACTGTGGTTTCGTCCCCTGGACCTGGCTCGGGCAGTGGTACGGGGACCACCAGTGGTACGTGTTATTGTTTCAGTGTGCTTCGTGTGACGGGGAATGGCCGTGGCTGCTGCAGTGTGAGCAACACCCTCCTCCTGCCTGGCATTTGGCTTTAGAGCTTCAGCCATTCCTCCTCTGGCCGGGTGTCCTGTGGCCCTGTGGCATGTCCTAGTCCATGCAGTGCTTGCAGTCATAGTCCAAGTCTGTGGATGCGTTCTGCCTTGCACTGCCAGCCCTTAGGAGTGCCCTGCCCTCCATCCTGCAGTTAGGCGGTGTAGATTGTTAAAGAAAATGGTGATGTCATTATTTGAAATTCAAGAAATTTCTACAAAGAGATTTTACAATGGGTTTCATGTTAAATATCTGATCTCGTCAGATGCTTCCACAAGGGCTCTAGGTTTTATAGGTCAATGTGGGGATTTTTCCTATTTCTTTTTCCTTTTTTAAATTTTTCTTTCTTCTTCTTCTTCTTTTTTTTTTTGGTGGGGGGAGAAACATGTTAACCCCTCTAATTTGTTCAGCAAAAAAAGAAGTAGGGTTTCAAAAGGAGAATTTACGAAACAGCAGAAACAGGGTGATTTATTGCATCACAACCTAATCGAGCTGCCACTGAAGACAAAACTGCTCTCAGATCTCACCATTTGACATGTACATCAGGTTATGAGTTCTACTCTAAGTATGGTGACAGGTGACAGAAAACTCTACCAGAAATGTACTTTTGGGGACCCTCTATGCAAATTCTGATATTGCATTTGATTTTTTGGTTTTTCTTATTTGAAGCTTCATTTTGTTTTCTAATTATGAAAGGGTAATTATGAAAAGACACCTGCTATGCATACCAAAAAAAAAAAGAAAAGAAAATTAGTATATTTTTCAAATGCATCTTTTTCCATGTCATTTATTCCACTATGCTTAAATTTGTCTGGTGAGATCCTCCAGTGCCTTCCCTCCTGTGTATGTGGGTTCAGTTTAAGCACCTTCCAGGGGGTGCCATGTGCTATTTGTTTTTCATTCACTTTGAAAGAGGCAACCAAATGTGAGGTATTTCAATCTAATAAGAGACAGAAAGGGAAGGCATTTGTCTCTATTCTAATATTCAGTCATTCTTGTTGCCTCTTTCAATGGAGTGTCCTTCAGTGCTTGCTCTCTGTTTGCAAATTTCTTTGTGCTTTAAAGTGAGAGCATCCAAGACGGTCAAGGAGAGGGCTGGGGGTTCACCCGTACAGCACACAAAATCAAAGTTTTATTTCATCAGGTGTGCCCCCAGCCCTTCTCCCCTCTAAAAGGAAAACTATTCGATATTCAGTAAGTTTGGGAAACACTGCGTTCAACAAAATCAGCAAGTTTCTTTACCATAAGGCATTTGGGAGCCTTTATTTTGCCAATAACAGCAACAACTAGTTTCTTGTCCTGAGCATCATGCTAAATGCTTTATGCACATTACTTCATCCTCACAACAACCCCATGTGCTGGATACTGCTATTTTCCCCATTTTACAGATGGGAAAACTAAGGCTCAGAGACATCAAGTAATTCGCCCAAATTTACAGAGCTGAAGGTGATAGACTTGGGATTCACACTCAGGTGTGTCTGATCCTGAGCCTGTGTTCTTAACTGCTGTGCTTTCCAGGAACTCTTGTAAGATCTGATCACAAAATATCCCAAACTTATTTGGCCACTGACACCCACCTATCCTGCATGCACAGTGTCATCAACAAGATCACCAAAATCTTCCTCAAAATGTACTCCTCTGTTCTCCTCTCTCTAATCCTAGAGGGTAAGAGCACTCACCTCCATCTCTCTATTGCTTTTTCAGGTCTTCTGGGGGATACAGGCTCCTTACCTGTAAAGATAAAAAGGGCCCCTATGGAAAGCTTTTAGACCGCAAGCCCAAAGAAGCTTCCTTTCCTTTGTAAAAGAGGGGTGTGCTTCTGTTGTTTTCTGTGTTGCTCTCTCCTAGGCCAGGCTCTCAGTCTCCTGAAAGAAATACCCACTTCCCTCCCTCCGGTGACGGACCACATTGCTCTCCGCACAGTAAACACCTTCAATCTTCATTGAAGGTGGGGAGGGCAGGGTGGCTCTGTTATTCACCTGTTCCCTCCATCACCTTTCCCTAGGCTCTGGGAGATATTTGTTAAATTGAATTGACCATTAATCTAATGAAGAAGAGAGGAGTTTGGGTTTTCTTTCGGGAATCTTTGAGAGTTTCCTTGTTATTTTAATGTGTAGTTTCCATTCCTTATTTGAAATTATTTTAAAATGTTACTGGTAAGGACTACTGATTCTTAATAATTGAGCTGGCTTAAAAAGCTATACTTTGCTGATGATATTAAAGGATTGGATTTCCATGTGGATGATTGAACTGGCCAATGAAATTCATGAATAAATTAAACTTTCACCGTTATCTTCTTAAGTCCTAGTTTATTTGCTGCTAAATCTTTTATTGACGGAATAGACAGAAACTGTCAGAAATGTAAATTTAGGGTTGAAACAATAGGATATGGCCTCATGTTTTAAAGATTATCAATGCTCCTCATTACCTGCTTTTCATAAAACTTAGCCTGATGGGACTAATTTTTCCTGTACTTCTCAAACTATATTTAATAGGGTACCCTTATCCTCACTTTTTAAATTTCATTCACAGCAAGCAAAGTGACTGTCACTGACCAAGTATACACAGTACTTATAGCCTTGTGAATCAGAAGAGTTACCTGCTGTTGAAAACAGTTGGAAGTTAAGAATTCCTCCAAGAACTTTGATTTCCTTATGGCAAAATGTTATAAATACCTACTTTGGCCAGAACGTTGTTTAATTGGAACGCAGACGCAGATTCTTGGCAAAGGCTGTCTCTTCTCCCATGTAGATTGTGTGCCAGGGGACAGGAGGTAAAAAGAGTTTTAATGGCCTGCAGCAAGTTTTGAGGCCATCGAAAGAGAGGAGTTAGTAAAGAAAGAATGTTCAGTATAATATTTTCCAAATTGGGAAACTAAAGCAATATTAAAAGATGTTACGCACAAACACATACATATATTCATAAACAAATAAGGTTGAGCTACCTGGAACTGAATTAATCAAATACATTTTCTAGCTACAAGTTTTTTAGACCAGTGATGTCCGATACAGGAGTTGCTAGCCACATATGGGTATTTTAATTTTAATTAAAGTCAGTTATTTAAATACAGTAGCCACAATTCAGGTGCTCAATGGCCACATGTGGCCAGTGGCTATCTTATTAGACAGTACTGTTCTAGAACATTTTCATTATTGCAGAAAGCTTTACTGGATGGGGCTGTGTTAGGGCTTTTAATGTGCTGGTCATCAAAAAAAGAAACATAGTATATAATCATTTGCATAAATATTGAATAATGTTTTCATAGAAATGGTATAATTGTGTTCTAAGAAACATAATTTGGGAAAGATTGTCCAGTTTTCCCTACAACATCACGTTGTATTAGTCTCATCTTTTTTTAAAAAAAAAAAAAAAGATGACCGGTAAGGGGATCTCAACCCTTGGCTTGGTGTTGTCAGCACCACGTTCAGCCAGTGAGCAAACCGGCCATCCCTATATAGGATCCGAACCCGTGGCCTTGGTGTTATCAGCACCGCACTCTACCGAGTGAGCCACGGGCCGGCCTGTATTAGTCTCATCTTGCAGATAAGGAAACTGAAGCTCAAAGAGGTAACTTGGCCATGGTCACAAAGCTAATAAGTAGCAGAGCCAGGATCTGCCCCAGATCTGTTGGATTCCACGGCCTGTACCTTTACCATTTCTCCCCAGCTGCCTCCACGGCCCCCATAACCCCCACCCCCATGGGATATTGAATTTTTGAATATTCCACCTGCCTGATGCCAATTCCTTAGTACTTTCCCGAGCATTACCAAAAGAGGTTTTTAAAATTTCTTTTCTAGAACATATAGGAAAAAGATAAATAAATGACCTCTTCACGGGATTAATTAAGAAGACTATTTCTTGGAAGTAGACCCATGAGTAGACATTTTGGACCATTTCTATGGCATGGTTTTCCCAAAGCTGAATAGAACCTCTCCCCTCACCCCCACAAAAAAATGCCTCATGAAATTTCCTGACAAAGACATCGCTGTTGTAAAGTTTATTTCCCATCTCTGTGCTGTTACTTGTGTCTTCTGAAGACATCCTGGGTGTAAAACTACTAACGTAATAGTCAAAAGAAAACTTTGTAGTGGGGCCTGTCAAAACATGCCCTGTTTTGTTCTTTTCTTTAGAAGAGAAGATTAGCCAAAGACTGGGAACAGTTATATTGAGAGAGATGTGTGTAAGCCAAACATGCAAAAATAAGAGCAGACTTTCTGCAAAATGTGGGGCTCCATAGACTATTTAAAGCTACAAGAAATTGCAGTTAAGAGCTTGGAGTTTGGAGTTACATCCACCATTTGAGCAGTGTGATCTTAGACAAATTACTGAATATCTCCGACCTTCAGTTTTCATTGAGATACTATACCTACTTCCAAAACTTATCAGAGGGATAATACATGTAAAATGCCTAGCACAGACCCTGTGGCCCAATAAATAAAAAGTAAGAATACAGTAAATAGCAGCAGTGGAGGCAGGTGAAGTGAGGGAGGGAGAGATGGTAATAATTAGAAGGGTTTCACACTAATGTGATTACACTTAGAATAACCAGCACAGAGAAACACACTCAACATTTCACATTGTTTAAATAAGAGAATCAAGGTATACACCAGGGACGCTCCTAAGATGAGAGCAGATTCTTAAATGGTAAGTTTTGCTGTTCAACTTCAAAGCTCTTTGAGAATCTGAAAATCTGGAGACTGAGATGCTGGTCTAGGACTCTTCTATGACCACAATTTTGTGATATGTTGGGGGAGGTTGCAGGGGGAATGGGGTCTGGGGTAGAATGTGGGTACTTTCCTAGACCAGGATTTCTTAGAATTTTCTTGAGATAATTTGGTAACCTGTGCTTCTAACTAAAGTGACAAAAGCTTTGGGAGTAGTTGGAACTTTTCTGAACACGAACTGTTTCAATATCAATTTGACTTAAAGTTTTTAGCCAAGTAGTTTTCCAATGTATTCCAGACATATGACTAAAGGTAGGCCCCTGATTCCTGAGACCCCACCGGTGTGCTGATTGGTGTGCATGCTGGCCTCTGTGTGTCTTCAGTGTTTCACATGCTTGTCATTGACAGCCAGAAAAGTAAATCCACGTTTCTTTCAAAGATCATCACAAAAACCATCATGGGCAAACTCTATGTTGACTGATTCCTAAGCAGCCTCCTTCACAAAATAAAGTCCTCTAAATTCAATGTGTTTCTGTTATTAAGATCACATAAATACAAAGTACTCATGCAACATCTAATTTATTTTCTTGTATTTTGTCCTTTGCTTACCATCAAGTGTTTGGGTACATTGATAAAATTAGCACTCATTTTGATACAAAGTCAAAAATATAATTCTCTTATTCATATTTTAAAAAGAAAAATCTAATGTGGAAAAATAATTCATCTTCCTTCAAGTTCTAACCTCCCTTTTCACCTTGTACATAAATTCTGACTATATGCCAAAAGCACGAGAATTTATCATGAGCTTGGTGCGTTCGTGAACGAAATGGAAGGCACTTGCCACCCAGTCTTAAGAATTTACCTTCTGACACAGAGTAATAAAAGGATTTACCTTTCACTGTTGTCACATGACAACAAAAGGCAGTGAGCTTCAGCTTTTGCCATCAACCATAGTTCAACTTAGGATTTTTTTTTCTTTACTGAAAAAAGAAAAAAAGAAAAAAAAAATGCTGCGCGTGTTTAGCATAGTAAGTGCCAAGGTGGGAAAAAAGTGTCTGGAACTGGCAATGCATTGTGATGAGAGCGCTTTGGCCACCTGTGTTTCCAGCCATTTTTAATACCAGCTTGTTTTTCAGGTGCATCATCCCCTGCTCGACCAGCCACTCCTTTGGTTCCTCGCCGCAGTACTACTCCACCTCCACCTCCTCCCAGGCCTCCATCCCGGCCAAAGCTACCACCAGGAAAGCCTGGAGTCGGAGATGTGGTATGTTCCCCTGTGCCCTGACTTGCTCAGAAACAGATGGTGAGAATGACAGACAAGCTCAAAATGCCTTAACACAGGACATATCACTTCAGTCTAAGCATTAGAACACTTGTATAGACTCCCCTTACAGGTGGCATCTGAAAGACGGTCACTGCGGTGTGGTTGTATATTTCAACCCTCCTCGAATCTCTACCATCTTTCAAGCCAAGTTGAAATGATTGGGATAGGATGCCTGGGCCCTCAGCTCTGCTACAGTGGTTGGATACAAGTGAAGAAAGTAATGTGCAGTTGTGCTAAATCCTTTAGAAAGAAAGGTGTTTCCTTTCACAATATTTGATTGTGGAAAACTCCAAGAGAGGGCAAGTCCTGATTTCTGACCCCAGAATACAGATAGGTTATTGGTGATAGGCACACTATGTGAATATAAAGAGTGATAGCCTGATGAGTTGTTACAGAAGTTTCTTGCATTGTGTTTTAAGGCTGAGGAGTGGAAAAGATTCTGTGTGAACAATTAAGAGACTTGTTTCAGAGGTAAATTTTTTTGGCAACTGCACACAGGAGTCACAACTGATAATGTCCATATTATTTGGCTTGGCTGCACAGTAAAGTATTTTGTACTTAGATGTCTTTGGATGAGTATGAGCTTTCACATTGTGTTACCTTCTTAGTCCCCGAGGGCATTTGAGCACATAGTCCTGAAATAGACCTGTTGACCATGTCACAAATCCCAGGTTCTCTAAGTCTAATGTTCTTATTGAGTTTAGCATTTTATGGCTTGCGGTTTCTCCAGCTCCACTCCATAAGCTCCTGTATATAGATACAATCAATTTCGGTGTAAAAAAAGTGTCATCTGTACTCCTTTAAGAAGCTGATTTGTCAAATCCAGGGCTGAGAGACATTAAAATTATGGGGAAAAAATACTACCACTTGTGTATCTAACTTTTCATCTCTTTTCTTCTCCCTACAGTCCAGACCTTTTAGCCCTCCCATACATTCTTCCAGCCCTCCTCCGATAGCACCCTTAGCCCGGGCTGAAAGCACTTCTTCAATATCGTCAACCAATTCCTTGAGTGCAGCTACCACTCCCACAGTTGGTAAAAATTATCTCCTCTCTTTTAATCCATTTGTGGTTTTGACTGGCTATTTTTTATGATCTGTAATCCCCAAGGCCCTGTGTTTCTGGTCGAAATTATTTTGCTGTGTGTTTGCTACTATCACTTGATTCTTCTTTTAAAAGCACCTTTTCAGCAAAAGAGGCAAAGTGCTATATACCTAAGCAAATAAACAAATGAAAGAACATGAACACCTGTGTTTTGCAGGAATTCTTTTTTATGCTACTCCATACAGAGCTATTTGGAAAAGTAAAGAAGAAATCATCGAGGAAGGTCCTGTAATTTAAATATTATTTCTTATAATAAAAACAGTCTCATTTTAGGGGAAATGTTTCTTTAAAGTCCAACCGTGTACCACTTCAGAAGTCGCAAAATTTAGAACTTTGGTTTTCTTGGAGCTTTCATTTCTTCATCATTTTTTGGTTGTCCTTATGTTGACAAATGGTATAAACATTGGCACTGTGGGACTTGAGCAAACTCTTTGACATTTTTTCTAGTGCTGTTGAGTTGTGCGTGGTCAATTTTCCCAGAGAAATAAGCCATTGCGGGCATTTTCAGTAAATGCCTTTGTGCCTCCTCCCTTGCGCTGTGATGAAAAGTGAAGAGTTGAGAGTGGCTACTCAGCTGATGGTTTTCCCAGGTTTAAATGCCTCATTTTGCCTGGAGTGTCTTCCCTCTTCTCAAGGCTGGTCTCTTTTCCCACCTCTCATAAGCTCCTGCTGCCTCTCCCATCATAGCATGGTGTCTCTGACCTGGGCTTTCCCATTCCATTTTTCCCCTGCAGCCCCCTTTCCTCATTGTCTTCCTTTATTGTCTGAACAACCCTCCAATTCTTCCATATTATAAACCAACGATTCCATCCTGCTTGCTTGGGAGAATCATTAACCAAAACTAAATAAATTCCTGCTGCTACATATGGAAGAGCACACTGCAGAGTTGCCCATGTGAGAAGTAACTTCATCAAAGCCCAAAGCTCTTCTGGAGAAGAAATGCCCATTTTCCCAGGAAAATAAGTTAAAAGTGTGCCTCTTATGGCCCCTTAAGGGAATTTTATCTATATCACACACTCTATATTTTTAATAACACCATCGCAAAAGAACCCTTCAAATTTGGTGAAAATATATAGCCAGTTATCCAATTTTGTGTGATTGATTAACACACAGATATTTAACATTATTAATACAGCCAAGTCTACTTCTTGTCTGCATCGTCAGTGGGGACAAGTTGGGGCTTCCCATCTTTTAATGCCTATTAGCTCATCTCTATCTGTTTTGTTTTGCTTTGTAACATCCCAACTTTATTTTTTCAATTATTTCTTTAATACTCCTTGATTGTTACAGCCATTCCCCTCACTCCTGCTCTTGTTTTTTGTTTTGTTTTTTCCTCAAAATTATTTGTTCCAGTCACTCCGTGTGATTTGCCTTGTTGGTCAGAGAGGAAAGTAAGAGTGAACTGTCACTCAGAAAGTGGACCCCAAGTCACCTCAGATGAACCATCTAATATGTTCTTAAACCTCACTGTGATTCATAGAGAAAATTGCACATGCAGGGAATTTGAACTATGTCCATGTTTTGTACAATGAGTTTCTATACTCCCTGCTGCAGCCATCTCCAATCCTGGCCAGCAACTTTGATTCCTAACACATCGAGTATGTGTTCTTTCAAGATGAAACCCAGAGGAGTTAAAAAAAAAAAAAAAAAGAAGCCACATAAGAGGATAGTCCCATTGCTTCATTGCAGAGGAGCATACTAATTTAGTCTGTTTGGTTCTGTTATTTTTATCTGGTTTTCATCTTCTAGCTGAATTCCTCACCTTCCTGTTTTTTATTTCCTCCTCCTGTGGGTCACCTCACAGCCACTTTCCTCTGAAGTAAATCCACTGTCAAATGACTGACTCTTTTTCTGGAGAAGATCTGCTTTGGGCTGTTCAACACCAAGGGACCTAACCATGACTGACTTGGAACACCAACTTAATGTAGTCAAATGGCTTGGAGGAGATAGAGAATTTAGCAGCAAACTCCCTGAAGTTGATGGCTTGACATTTCTCTCCCACCACCACAATACTTTTTTGACATATCCATGGCACTTACAGCATAGTGAGAACCAATAAGCCAAATTTAAAGCAGCTCAAGAACTAAATTTTTAAGAGCGTGTAATAACTTTCTACACAACAATTCCCATAAGAAAATAACCTTAATGGACTTTGGGTATGAAATTTTTCATGATAGTTGTGATTATAAATTAGTAAATCTCATGCCGCACCTGAAAACAGGACTTTCTGTATATTGTCACACTCAAATAATGAAAAGCTCCTACACAAATGTATGTTATTGAATTAAACACGACTTCAATTAAAAAATGCACTATTATTTTATACATGACTAAGAAAGGGGAAAAGCTGCCAATTGAGCCAAGAAACAACACTTTCTCATCACATTAATTAAAAAACCCATTCCAATTTTAGACAGGTTAGAATGTGGAAAATTTCACGTCTTAGAATTAATGAAATACAGTTAAACTACTTTTGCACTAGAAAACTCACAGGACCTACACTATATGATTTCGGGGAAAATCCTATTAATTTTATGGGGGTAGAGAAAATGTTTAAAGGTATTCTATTACAAGAAACAAACTCCTAAGCATTTCAAGATAAAGAGATAACATTTAGAGATAATGGGAGTTATAATATCCATATTCATTACTTGTTTATTTCTATGGTTGTAGTAGTTTTTTTAGATGTTTGCAAAGTCTTCCTTGGAACCACATTGCAAAAAGATCACCATAAAGACAATTTTTCTTCACTGTCAATTGTATTTCTTCATTGGTAATTATGCATCTTAAATTGCACCTTTAACATCCCAGGAATCTGTAATGAATAAAAAGTAATTATTTATGGGCATCCAAGGGAGCATCAGATGGATTTTGATGCTCTCTTTGTTCCAGAACTTTGAGCAAAAATGATTTGTACTCAGTAATGAAACCATAGCATCTAAAATGTAAAATATTGCCTCTAAGACTTTGTCTCTCCAAGCTGGATAGCAATTATAAATTCTATAAGCTTTCTAAGAAAATACTGGTATTAGTGCCAATTATTCTGCACCCAAAAAAGGAGACCTTTGAAGGTGAATATTCCATATCCCAAGAAAAAAATTTCCACCTTTTTTTTAGTCCTTTTTTTTCCCCTCATGCTATTTTGTTGGAAGGCCGTTTCCTATACTCTCACAGATATTACAGGAGTCACATTAACTTGTTCTAGCCACCTAGAAAGCCACATGTTGTAATAAAAACTGTGATTGACAGGCGATATTCTAGAACCTTAAGAACTGACAAAAAAAGTAGTTTCCCTGCCTTACTCCTCTAGTCTAGGAGGCAAGTGTATAGAATATTTTCCAAGGAATATTATTGTTAATGGAATATCTTTCCTACCCTCATCCATTTTCTTATCTTGTCTTCATTATAGATACAACTCTCCCTTCCTGGTCTTTGTACATATTTTATTCAATTTTCTATTAAAGTTATAATAATGCCTTTAAGACTTGTGGCATTAATACTTTTTATTTTAATCACATAAAGTAAAAACCCTAATTACTTGCATTTGTTAGTTGGTGAGAAAACAGACTGTGTAAAAAGCTGAAATGGTCCAGAGCATCAATTTATGATATTGTGACCAATTTACAAAGACATTTAGCCACAGCTGGATACCATAGCCAAAGAAGGAATTATGATAATGCTTTTCAAAAGTAACAGTCCATAACTACCAAAGGCAGGTGCCAGGCAAATTGAATTTGGATATTGATGAGGGCGGAATGAGATAGTTCGTGCAGGGACCTTGGATTTACACTGTTGCTTTTTTATGGTCCCATTAAAAGCTTCTTCTTTCCCCGTGGGGGAAGGTGCATGCTGGGTGATCCTGTTGAGCTGTCAAGGCTCTGTCAGGAGGTTCTTGTTGATGGACATATGTCTGGCCACTTGAGAACTGTGTTGGAATGAAATACACTTGCCTAAGTCAATTATTAATGATAGTGCCTTCAACAACTCCCTGAGAAGGTGGGGAGTGACTTCTTCCCTGGAGCTGACTTTAGCCAAATTCACAGCTGCTAAAACCTGGCATTTTTTAAAATTTTAATTTCTTCTCATAGAATATCATTAAATAAGCACATCCCTTTTTAATATCCTAATCATAATCCCAGTGTCTTAAGTTTTGTTACTTTTTTCCATTAAAATCATTCCTGTGTTTCAGTCAGTAAATTGTGTTGCTGGATTTCATTTGGGATTTGTATTTGTGTTTTTGTTTTCCATTCGTTTATGTTTCTTTGGTTTGTAGTGTCAGAAGATGATGTTTTTTATGACAAACTGCCCTCGTTTGAAAGGCGCTGTGAAACGCCTGCAGGTATGGTGCTAGCCAAGTGATCTCTAGATATCTAGATTTTAAAATTCCAAGCCATTATCCATCTGAATGCTGTAAACTTCATGGACATGCTCCTCACCTCATGAGTGTCCAGTGCCTCTCAGATGCACCCTGTATATTTACTATCCATTGTGGAACTCATGCCACTGAAATTTTTTTGTTAACTTATTAAAAAAAAAGCAGCAGGTTGCATGACAGTTTCTCAGTGAAAAGATTTGAAAGAGGTGAGATGCTATTACTATGTGAATTTTCAAAGGAAGGAATAATTTAGCTGCTCAGAATTGTATGTCCGATGACTGCTTTTTAATTTGAAAAATAATAGAGCACCATTAGTAATCTTGTTTTCTCTTTGGTATATAGGTAAAGGGTGTTTTGTGTCTGGATGTCTAAGGTGATTCCAGGGGAGGGGACGAAAGATATATGACATCTTCCACGAACTTGAAATTGATATGCAATGCTGTTGTTATTTAAAACCTAAGCTAATGTTTTATACAGCCCATAACTCCGAGTTTATCTTTTTGGAAACATAGAAGGGGATGACATTGAAGATGGAATGGATACAGCAATTGCTGAATGACAGTTGCCCAAATTAGTGCAGTTAAAATATGCTGATGCCCTGCATGGCCAGGAAGACTTTTGCTCCATACACACAAGCACCAAGTATCAAGCTACCAGCAACACATGCCCATCCCTTTAGGCTTCCATAGCTTTGCTTTTGCTTTCTGTCTCCTGAACTAAAAAACAAAAACATAGATTGCCAGCCTTCCCTTTTTCCTGCACGCTAATGGCATGCAGTGCCTCCTCCCTTCCCCATAGTGAGAGTTAATGTCCTGCTCTGTAACTCACATTGTGTCCTTCTCTCTCCCTCTCCCTAACCTTTCCCATCCCGCTTCAACTCCTGGCCATACAGAGAATGAACAGCCTTCCCTCGTTTGGTTTGACAGAGGAAAGTTTTATTTGACTTTTGAAGGTAAGTAGTACATAGCATACCAGATTCTAATTTATACTCCCCTCATTCTTTATTTCTCCATCTGCATTTCGAAATCCCAGTTCCCTTCAAAAGTTCTGGTCTCATTTCTGTATAAAAAATGCTATGGCTACTTAGAAAACATTAAATACTAAAGAAAATATTAAATGAATTTGGTTTGTATGTGATCTTCAATTTTTCATATTGAAAAATTATAGCTAATTTGCAGTTAATATTGGTTACTGAATTAACTGTGGTCAATTGAGCAAAACAAAACAAAACACACCTTTTTTGGCCAAGGAACTTAACTCTGTCAACCAGGGCTCTTCCCTAACTCTTGCAAATGTGACAAATATAAGGACATTTTTGGTTGATATTGGCATTTAACCTTGTTTTGGATTATTAATATTTGGGATACAACATCTATTATTGTCTAATGTAATTATGTATATATATATTATGACAAGAAATGTTGAATAGGAGATCAGGAAAATGGGGGGTGGGGGAGGGAAGGAGTATTTTAGTAAGTTCAACTTGAATCTCCTGAAATTGCATTTGGAATGCCTGCTGTGAACTGGGCAACTATTGATGGAGTTGTCATTTTAGAAGATTAAGGGAAATGTACATAAATATAATGTCAACTATCTAACCTCAATGTTTGATAATCTTTCATATTCTGCATTAAGGATTAACATTCTTCTGTTTTATTTTAAATTCTAAATCATCTCAACAGCCCAGGCATTTGATAAAAACTAATGGTGGGGAAAAATAAAGTAATTTAACTTAATTAATAGGCCAACTTACAAATAAAGATTTATCACATAAGCCACTATTTTCTAGGATTTTAAACAGCTAAATTTATCCTGGGATCAAAGTTGACCAAAAATACTCTACTGTAGAATTGAATATTGAACTTGTTATCATGTTTCATGACAACAGAAAGAATTTTCCTAACTTGGATGTGTGTTTTAATGCATTTTTTGAAATCAGAATGGCTGATATATATAGTTTGTATGGTTGTGGCTTATTTCTCTCAACAGCGAATTTTGCTTGCAAGATGGTCCTATAAGAGGAAGTCCTTAGTTTGGAATAGCTTGGAAAGCAGCAGAAAAGAGAGACAATATAGAAAGTCAGACCAATTTCAGACTTTCCAAATATCCTGATGTGTTGTCCTCGCTTGGGTCGAGCACAGGTGGATAGGCAGTCTTCAGGAGAGGATGTATATTTTCTACATGACGTCAAAGCCTTCATTGCCTCAGGTCATTAATTTTGTAATAACCAAGATGCAAAGTGCTCCAACATGCGACCTTCTAAACTCTCCCTTTGAATCAGATGAAATTAAAAAATGCCCGGGTATATTTGTATTGATCAGCACATCTCAAAAGAAGCAGCTACAGCTGAATATGTTGCTGATCCTGAAGTATAGCAAATACCTGTACATGTATAGGCCCTTTTTCTAGTTCGGTCCAGCCACAGCAGAGGCTGTTGCTTACTCCGTTTTAACCAGGAAATTATGTAGTGCACTATGGCAATCTTCAAATAATTGGGGCTCCACAAAAACCATGCTCACCGTTGTCTTTTTGTTGTTGCTGTTGGTTTTGGCTTTAGAGTATGTGTTATCTCGGTTTCTTCTGTTTTAGAGTGGATCTCTTTTCACAAACAGAGGTAGACCATTTTGGAAGATACCAATCTAAACACATTTTGATTGTTAGTCTGTTTTTAAGACATATATTATTGATTGGATGTAAGTATTTAATAAATGTGTGGAATAACATATATTTTATGAAAATACATTTGTTTAGTAGATTTCTGGGTATCTAGAGTTGGTAACATTGCCATTCTAATTAGTAAGAGCCCAAATTTATTAAGCATGTCAATTTGGGCCAAGAGAAATCATGCAAAAAATAGTCTTAAGAGAAATTAATTGGAAGCTGTAGTACTGTATTATGTCCGTCGTGGACTTTGTTCAAGTTTGGGGAGTCTAGATGAGGCTTCCTGAGAGGCTATGTGAACAGCCTTATCATGAATGTGCGTGTCCCTGCTTATCTCACTAAGAAATGCTTACACAGATAAAAGCATATCAAAATGCACTTCAAGGGAAGCCTAAAAATGACACCTTGCCACCTGAGCAAGAATGACTGTTTTAAAAATGGAGGTTTATTTTCATCATTTACACGTTGGTCTTAGGCATTTTTAGCTAGTGCATCCTAGGAGGATTTTTAAATTTTCTACTGTGATGATAAAATGACATAGAAATGGTGACATTTTAAATTACCTTTAGAATAGTGTCCCCACCTAAATTTTTGTACAGTAGTCCCCTCTTATCCTCAGTTTTGCTTTTCATGGTTTCAGTTATTGGCAGTACAGTATAATTATTTTGAGAGAAAGAGTGAGAAAGAGACCACATTTTATTACAGTATATTGTTATAATTGTTTTATTTTATTATTAATTGTTAATCTCTCTCTCACTGTGTCTAATTTATAAATTAAACTTTATCATAGGCCTGTATATATAGGAAAGAACATAATATTCATAGGGTTTGGTACTCTCCGAGGTTTCAGTCATCCACTGGGGGTCTTGGAATGTATCCCCTACAGATAAGGGGAGACGACTGCACTCCAAAAAGACTGTCATTTAACATGTTTTTGACTGGCCAGTTGGCTCAGTTGCTTAGAGTCTGATGCTGATAACACCAAGGTCCAGGGTTTGTTCAATCCCTGGACCAGCCAGCTGCCAGAAACAAACAAAACAATATGTTTCATTGAGTAATAAGCACTTTAACATATTCTTCTAGGCTACTCTGGTTTTATCGTCATTTGTTATTATTTATATTAATTATCATTATCTCCAGTTCTTAATTCAGAGAATGTAGAAGATGAAGAAAGATTCCTATGTCAAAATAGTCACCTGTTGTAAACAGATTTTCTATTATTATTTATTAACTTCTAAGGAGTGAGTGTTTTTATAGGGCTCACAACCTCAGGCTGCCTTAGTCATTGTTCTGTTCTTACAGTGCTTTAGACATTATAATCTTTCAGTCATTGTTTGAGCCACTGACCAACCGATCAACTAACTAATATTAAGTAACACTGGCTTATGAGTTTATTTGGAGATGACATGAGGTGCTTCACACTTCCACCATTAACTTAACAAGAGAGGTAGAAAAGAGTTAGACAGTGGTCCTAACTCACAGAGTACCAAAGCCTTTCTGAATATTTCACTATTATAAACAATTTTACTGAAATCTTAATAAAGTATTTATTTTAAGTTAAGCTAAAAAAAGAAAAGGTGAAGATTACAAATGGTAATGACATTTTAAATTCATCCAAGAGTGTATCCTATTGAAGCTATCGAGTATGCTTAGGTGGGAAGGAAAGATATTTCCATAACATATGGAAGATGTTGGATATTTGAAAAATTCCCTAGAGCATTTTAACATCAAGATGTTTCCTGACATGTTCTGTCTCTCTCTTTGCTTAGCTTTTTTTATCTACAAACTCATCTTGCTTGTGGTGATAGGAAAAACAAAACAAAACGCCTGTGACCATGAGTTCTTGAGTGTCCTAGTGTCTGAATATCGTCTCTGTCATGTGTTCATGCTGCCCCTCACCTCGTACACTCATCTCCAGGCTGCTCTGTGCTCTGTTTGTTGCTCTTCCTCCCCCAATTCCCATGGGGAATGTCCCAGCCCTAGCAGCACCCTTCTCTACATGTTCAGTCTCTCTGCTGAACTCACCCACCCATGTCCCAGCTCTCCTCAGGGGACAGCTTGGCTGCTGTTGCTTTTCTATAGTTGTAAATTAGTTGATTTGTGGAAGAAAGTGACACTGGGGACCATCTATTCTGCCATCATGACTAGATTCCCGACACACAGTTGTTTCTAAATGTGTCTCTCACTCAAATGAAAATGAACACAGTCCAACAGGTTTAAAATACATAAATGTTGGCCAGCCTTTGCTTTGCTCAAGATTGAAGACTTTCACTCCACAGAGATGAACCCTGAGTCTGAGGCACATTTGCCTGGGTACGGAAATAGATTCTAGAACAGAATTTCTCATCTGAATGGAGTTATCAAATGGGGAACTAACAAGAATAGCACAAAGCCTTAAGACACAAAAAGAAGGGTTGCTATGTGTAGATAATTTTGAAATCTGAAGCATAAATTAAATTGTTCCCTAGAGCAGGAAAAGGAACCTGGGGTTCAATGATTAATAGAATAAAACCGTTGAAGAATATCCACTCATTTATTTCTTTATTCAGTGGTTCACGTTTATTCCATGAGCTCTTCTTAGCTACAAGTCTCTGTGTGGGAATTATGGTGGTAAAATGATATGGCTTCTACCTTCTAGGAATGCACAAAAAATAGAAAAGTTTGGCACTTCCTATAAAAGGCATATTGTAACAAATGCCATAGTAGAATTGCAAAATTTCAAGAAAAGTATGAATGATAGATTTTTTTACCTGGGAAGATTCTGGGATAACTTCTTAAAGGAAAAGGGACTTGAGCTGGCTAACAGGAGGACTTCAAAAAGCTAAGAGTGTTCAGTTTAAGGGAATAATTTGAGCAAAGGCATTAGGGAGAGGAATATCTAGGTTGTATTCAGTGATGATAAACACTGCTGAAGAGAGGGATGTTTTAGGAGATGATCTCTAAAGGTTAGTAGAGATCATATTCTAAAGGACTTCAAATACTGGGAGAAGAAATTTGAATGGCAATCTGTCTGTAAGGTGGAATTTTGAGAATTTTTGGAGAAAGGAAGTCATATGATCATCTTCGATTTTTAGGATTAGAGGTAAGGAGAAATTTGGGTATTTACTGAAGCAGTTCAGGAGGAGTAGTCAGGGATGGCTTCATCTGTTGTCATGGAGGGATTTGAAAAATATCATTGAGGTAGAAACATGTGACATATAATAGGATGTGGAAAGGAGTGAAAGCTGACTCCAAAGCTTTCATCCTGAGACACAGGTAGAAGGGTGCTGTTAAACTAGAAGGAGGAATCTCCCAGGATAATACATTTGGCCAGGAAGAATGTGTTGCATTGGAGACCTCTCATAGTGGACATTTCTGCACAGCTTCCATGTAGTATGAGTCCCAGAATAAATAAACTGTAAATTTGGAAATCACCTGCTTAGAGTAAAGGACTGAATCTAAAGAAGTGCAGTTTTAACCTTGGGGCATACCTGCATTTAGGAGCTGTATTGGAATAAGAATGCATTGTAACTTGAAACTTGCTCCATTATATTTTTCTTTAATTAGCCACACAAATGTTAGTGATTAATTTTGAATGTGTGATATTCAAAGTTCATGTTTTTGTAGAGTATATTAATGATGGAGATCTCTTGCTGGTCTCTCTCAGTTGTCCTTGCCTGAGTTAATGCCTAACTGGCTAACCCAGTGACACCCTGAGTAAGACAATGTGAACACCAGATAGGAAAATTGCAGACATCATGCCTAGAAGAAAAATACGAGCTTCCAGATGGCAAATACAAGTTAACACAGAGATAATGGTCTGCTTCTTTTCCCTAACTGCTGCCCATCAAAGCCTTTTGTCTTCTCTTGGGTGTATGTCCTTCTCATCTACTTTAGTAATCTTTTTTTTTCTTTCTTCTTCTTCCTTTTGACATGCATAGACACTCAAAACTGAACATAATGTGAGACTGAAGGAATTTTTAATATTTGTTGAATGCATCAAATAGAAATAAAATGACTTGTATAAACTTTAAAAATAATTGAGTAAGAAATTTTCTATTTCTTTGCTTATGAATAGAAAAAAAATTGTTTTTTTCTAGGACACTTCATTTTTTCTCTTTTCATGTGGTGGGAGCTCTTGAGAAAAGTTTTAAATTTCCTTACCTACCCCATCAGTAATTTTAGACATATAAGTCATGCTCAGAAGAAGGAATTAGTTGTCCCATTATGGTATTATAGCATTTGCCTTGAAATACTCCTAATGGTAGCTTCAATATGCGTATGCCTAGACATGCTCATAATTAATATTCTTTAGCAGGAATCAGGATTGTCTTTATATGTTTATGTGTATGTGTATAAAATTGATTATGATAGATGCCCAGCAAAATGCTAAGATTTTTCCTTGTTTTCTAACTCTGCAACAGGTAGGTTTATGATTGGAAAAACAATGAACAAATTTGTAGAATAAGACCTTGGTAATATTGGTACCAGGACAGATATTATTATGGCTGTATTCATTCAATCCCAAGTACTTTTTGAGTGCCTGCTATGTGCACGGTAATATGAAAGGTATTGGGGTTACAGCAGCGAACAAGAAAGACATGTTCCTGTTTTCATAGTGCATAGAAGCCAGACATTAAACAAGTAGTTACAGTAATATGTAAAGAATATTACAATTAAGGAGATAGGGTGCTTTGGAGGTACCCAGCAGGGAGACCTATCCTGGCCTAGAAGTTAGGGTGATACAGGAAACAGGAGTGACATTTAAACCTATATAGAGTCTTCTTTGAAGAAATATAAAATGTTGCTGTGTTGTAGTTCAAATATAAAATGTTATATAATGTGTAAATGTTAACCTAAAGGCATGTTGGGTATCCTAGATATTAAAAATAGAAAGCGTTCTAACTTATTTATATCAGTTTACTCTCATTACACATACACACATATTGCACACACACACATATGTATATATAGATAAATAGAGAAAAAGATATGGAATATATATATATCTGATGTGGAACCTTGGGGTTCTGTGTTAATGTTGATGGGAGACATGGAAAAAAATGTTGCCATCTCTTTTATTAAAGAATCTGTAAGCCAAGGCATTTCAGCAGATTTGACTAGTAATTTCAAACTTCCTGAGAAGAGAATGGAGAAGCTGAGAATCCCCAGGGGGAACTGCTTCACCTCTGGGTGGTTCTGAGCCTTCATCATGTAATAGATGGCTGATGACCTCTGTAACTTTTGTTTGATTATGTGTCTTTTAAGAAGAGCTGCCCACAGATTTAGGCTGCCTACCCCACTACAAAATACTTTTTCTATGAACCTCTGCTATCCCAGAGAGGAGAGGTGACATAAATGAATGAAGAAAGTATACTAGTGATTCAAAGAGATGTCAAGACTCAGGAGAATCTCCCATTTTTAAGTCCTTTTATGTGTCTAAAATGGGTGTATTTAATCAGCACCACCTATACCCCAAACAGATTTTAGACAGTTACTTGTGAAAGGTCTGTGCAAACTATAAAGTACTGTACAAATAGTTATTTTCTAAAATAATAATTAGCATAAATGAATACTTAGTATGTGCTAGACATGTCCTGAGTATTATATTTATTAGTTGCTTCATTTACTAAATCAAAGGTTGATTTGGAGTCGTTAAGTTGTTGCCCTTAACATTTTAACCCTTTTGTTTCTTCTACTGTTTTTCACCATGCATGTGGTAACCCTTTCTGCTAGAGCATGGCCTGTCTGCAGAGTTCATGAACTTGAACCGTACTCTTGAACTTGAACTCTTCTGCTGGCTCTGTTGTCTAAGTCTCCAGGATACAAGTAAATATGGCCTTGGGGCTTCTTTTCCTGCCGGCACGCATTCACACAGGCAGCATGAGCCGTTTACAGTTGTTTCTTAGTCTCATATTCACAGTAATGACAGCATGGCCTCCCCTGAGATCTGATTTAGAGGCTTGAAATATGCCTCTGAGAGAACACAAAAGGTTATTCTGAAAAAGTGTCACAAGGGAGCAGGGATGATGTTGATTTTTCAAGGATGTTTTGGTGGAGTTTCAATTGCCATCATGCAAGGTGAGTCCAGGAAGAGGAAGAGTTATTTAATGTTGGTTACTCCTTTTGTTAGATTTTATCTTTTCTGGACTCTACTCACAGCCCATTCCCCACTAGCAGCCCATAGAGCAGGCTTTCAGGCGGGCAGACTGTAGCAGACAGCATTCTCCCCGCTTCTTCATTCATAGATAGCCCCCTCGAGGGAATTACTTTTGTTAGTGCTCAAAATTACCAGAATCCACTTTTTAACTAAAAGGAACCATTCAAGAAATAAATAAAGGAGAAAAGTAGAAACCTCAATGTTATTTGAAATCCCAAAATAACTCCCAATGTCTATTTATAATGTTTGCCACAATATCAAAGTAATGCATGTACAGTATAGAAAGCTTGCATAAGCAGAAAAGTATAAAGAAAATGAAATAGTCTGTAATCTAATAAACACAGATAACCACTGTTATCATTTTAGTGTCTTTCAGTTCTAAGACTTTTTATGTAAATCTGACCTTGTGTGTGTAGTTTATATTATCATAAGTACATAATTAAGCATTGTTTTATTTTAACATATAATAACATCCCCTTGCCATTGCAAAGTATTTGAAAATAGCTCATAGTTTGCTTTATTCTGATTATGATATTGATTTAAGCATATTACTTAAAAATTCAAACAATACAAATATAAGAAAGTATAAATAAAAGAGTGACTATCACTCCAAAATCACACTCTTCAGATATTAGTAGTGGTAACATTTTTGTGTGTTTGGTGAAAATTCTTGAAGAAAAACCTCTCTATATTTATCTCTACAGACACACACTTTATTTACTTGATTCTGGGCTCTCTCTAGCTCCTCATTTTTGAATCCCCTGACTATATTCACATCTTTCCTGCAGAGACTCAAAGACTACCTACATTACTCATTGGAAAACACCTTTCCTGGCTTGACCAGTCCCTTGCGATGGTCTCACTAGATTTTTTTTCCCCCCTGGGGATCTGGATTGGACCACAGATAACTATGGCACTGCAGATATTATTCATTCAGTGTAAGTTTGAACAAAGAAAGAAACTATTATCCTTTAACAAAACTGATGCCTTAATTTTTTTTTGCAAGAGAGTTGATGAGTTGCATGGGAAATTCACATCCTTGGCCCTTTTGAACCTGTAGATTAGTGCTTCTCAAACTCTTTTTTGTTATCTCCCTTCCCTTGCCCAAGGAGCCTTTTCAGGCCTTTGTATTTTCCTAATTGCTTTTCTAGGACAATTTTAGTATCACAGATGTACCGTACATCTGGTTATGTACTGTATGGATATCTGTGTTCTTTATACATTTAAAAAGTGAGCTTTTTTTTCACCATCCCCAAGAAGCAATTTTCACCCCTTTGTGATGATACTGTCCCATTGAGAATGCATGCTGTGCATGCAGCTGGATCTCTGAGCAAAGCTCACTAACATGTAAGGGTGAACATTCATACAACAGGGTAGAGTTTAAGGATACAATCAAAGTTAGAGCTGGTTTTCAGTCCCAGCTCCTCTACTTACCATAAAGTAAGTTACTTTGAGTAAGTTATTTAATTTTACTAAGCTTTAAGTTCCTCAGTGATGAATTATACATAATAATGATATGCACTTCAAACAAATGTTTTGACATTAGAAGACATAATGCATGTAAAGTATGCAGCACAGTGACCATCATATATAAGTGCTGTACATAAATTAGCTTTGTATTCTTTGTATTCTTCATAGTACCATGCTATAGCTGGCTCAGTTTCGGATGCTTGATCAAACTGTCAGCACTGTCTATGTAAAAATGGCTAGGATTTAGCTGCATGAGTCCTCATACTAAGACAAAGAAAACACTAAGTGCTTATACTCACTGAGGAAATCAACTGGAGCCAAGTGTCATTCACTTTCCTTTCATTTTTATTGTGGCTTTGTCTCCTGTCTTATGTCCATTTTTAACATAGTCCTTGTGTTGAATATGCTTGTTCTGACTTTGATGATAAAAGCAAAGTATAATTTTCCCATTTTCCGAGTCAAACATTTTAGGAAGTTAATTAAATTGGCCATTAATTGTGGATGACAGTTTAGGAACTCTAAGCAAAGACCCAGTTTGAAGAAAAATTCTCTATAAAACATGATGAAAAATGTAAATTGATTTTATGTTTTTGGGCTGAGCAGAATTTAAAAGCAAAAAATGTATGCACATGAAATATATATATAACCAGGGCAGGTGGGCAGGGATTTGTGAAGAGGAAGACTGAAAATAACTCTAATCCTATTTATATACTCAGAAATTCAGTATCCTTAATTCCACTCTATGATACCTAGCTTTCTTTTTTTTTTAAAAAGTGTGCATTTTATAAAGGAATTTATTATTTTTTAAATTGACATGTATTAATTGTACACATTTATGGGATACAGAGTTCCATTTCAGTACATGTATATAACTTTTGATAATCAAGGCACGGCAATTAGCATAGTCATCATCACAAAACTTTATCATTTCTTTGTGATGAGAACACTTGAGCCGTTTCCTTCTGGCTGTTTGAGAACATACAATAAATAATTGTTAATTATAGATGCCTAGCACTATTGTATACCACTAGAACTTATTTTTCCTGCATAGCTGTAATTTTGTGATATGTGACCTTCTTAAATACATCTTCTTCCTCACTTTCATGAAGAACGCCTAGCATATTGAAAAGCATGCAGCAGGCATCACTCTCCCAGTGCTGCCGTGGGTCAGGACAAGGTCTACGGGGCTTGTTATATGGAAAAGCATGAAGTCAAGTGGACCTTGATTTGTACCCTGACTCTACCACTTACTGGCTGAAGGACTGTGGGTAAATGATAAGCAATGCCCATCTGAGCACATGGTTGTGGTGATAATTAAATGATGCACTATATGCATTATTTGATAAATAAATTATATGATAATTAAATGATGCACTGTCTTTTATGCTTTAACCTAAAGCATAAAATAGTGTCTAGCTCACAGCCAGTGCTCAATGGTATTGGTTCCTCCCATTTTGAGGTTTGCCCTTTTCCCTCTTTACTGGCACTCAGCAGATCAATTGATGCTACTTATCTCAGGACATGAGAAGACTAAGTAGCACTTATGGAAGCTTCTTGACTTTTTTAAACCTCAGTTCTGTCAGCTGTAAAGTGGTGATAATATGTTTTTCTTAAAAGAGTAAGGATTCAATAAGATAATGCATGTGAATCATTTAGCACTCTGTGGAATTCAGAAAACATTGCTCAGTTTAGCTCTTATCACAGTATCTATTAGATCAGGTACTATCATTAGACTATCATAATTCCTAAGAAAATGTTATATATAGAGATTTTAGATTTTTATATGCAACATGTACACACACATGCAATATACATATATAAGATATATTTTATATAATTTAAGCCAACTGCAATCATAATATTCCAAAATGAAGAGAAAAAGAAAAAAGTTAAAAATGTATTTGTAATAACTTTCCTTTGACTCCTTTTTTCCCAAATCTATCCTAAAAAATTTTGAAAACAAAGCTGTTATGATAAAAAAAAAAGTTTGTTACTTTATTAATCATCACTTCAGCTAAAATTCACCAGGTCACAGGAGCGAATTCACCTTTTCAAGTTAAGTGCTCATGATTCAATTGTTTTTACTGACCTAGAAAGAACTTCTAATCTTGTCTTTATGCTAAATGCTATGGTGTTGAGGGTAGGCTGAAGCAACACATTACATTTTGTGACTGTCAGGCAAATTCTTCTTCACTGCTAATGATAATGGCTGCCAATTTATTATTTACTGTGTGCCAGGACCTGTGATTTGTATATCTTGATGAACCTCCTTACCCAAGAGTTTATTAGTATTGGTGACCTGCAGTTACCATATTCTGAAGGGAAGCAAAGACCACAGTGACATGAAAGTATTTACTTCTAACTTCAGTCCCTATTATAATATACCTTTTCCCAAATTAACTCTAGCATGTATCCCCTTCCATCATATGAATGCAGAGCCAGTAAGTTTTCCCATAAACATCTGATCTTAAAAACAGTGAATTTACAGTACAAATACAGCACATACTCATATTTATTGCAAAGTGAAATTGCCAATTTCAGAAAGGATACAGGATTTCATAGTCAATGAAAGTGATTATGTAAAGCTGCTTCAGTCATACCAAAGGTCACTGTCAATTGAGGGCTTAAGAGAGATAAAACTTAATAACTAAATAAGAGGAAAAAAGTAAGCTTACATCACAGACACTTAAAAGAAAATCAAGAAATCGAGAAGTCCTTAAGGGAATTTATAAAACTCTCAATTAGTTCTGCAATAATGGCTATATATATGATCATGAATTAAAGCCCAATATGAACCTTGGATGGTGTGTAGAGCTATAATATAATTTTATCAGAAAAATATGCCCAAAATATCAACACACATCATTTTTGTTCATTCTAAGAACTCATTATTATTGTAGCTTAAACCTTGTTAATAAAAGATCTTTTTACAGGTTTAGTTTATGCTAATTTTGAGTCCCAATCAAACCTTTCAATCATTATATACTATGAAATTTTAGTACCATTTTTAAATATATTAATTTTTAAGTGACTTCTCTGGTATTGACTATCCTCAGATAACAAGGGCATCCTATATCATCACATTTAATCTTCACAATATCTACAGAAGGTACTATCTCCATTTTATGATATGAAAAAGCTGAATCTCAGGGAGCTTAGGTAATTTTCCCTGGGTCACACAGTAAGGGATAAAGTCAGGATTCAAATTTAATTCAATCTCTTTCCAACATGCTTTCTTTTTGTCACTGCATGATAGAGAAAATGCTCTGTAAATTATTATAGAACTGAATATAAATTTATCTTTTTACTAATTCTAACTAATATGATCAGCTTTTTAAGGAAAAGCTAACCCAATTCCCACTCTCTGCTGCTTCATACAACTTCTGGAATTTCTTCTCTTTTCTTTTATGCATTCTGAGCCTTTCTGATGCTTCCATCTATTGGTTCTATCTCCTGCATTCTCATCCCTAGGCATGAGGGTCATTTACCTCCTGCCTGCAGCAGACCTGGTGGAGTGGTGCAGTTGTTTGGGTGGATAGACTGCAAGATGGGGATGGTCTTCTAAACAAACAAGAAGACCCTCTCCTGCTATCTATGCTTCAGATTGTGCTTTCTGTGTGACTGTTTCCAACCTCAGATGAACAGAAGGTAAAATTTGCAACTCTCATGACACCTGGTATTAGTAGTGCAGATCCTCCCTACATTCAAATAAGGTTGGGAGCACTGATATTATTGTCCTAATTTAATGGAGGTGTAGCTAGAATCACTGACCTGCCCAGGTCAAGTGTTGACTAAACAGCACAGTCAAGACTGAAGCCCGCAATCGCTGACACAGTCCTATATTCTTTACTGGGACAGCAAAGCATAATACTAAGATTACAGGTCACTTGGTGTCTGAATTTGAACTGATTACCTATGTGCTCCAAGTTTCCTCTTCTGTAAGAAAGTGATGTTAAAATAGCACCCATTTGGTGAGATTGTTGTGCAAATTAAAGGAGATAAAAGATATAAAGCATTGAACAGAATTTGGACACAGTAAACGATTTATTGACTTACTGATCATTTTGTGACAAATGCTACAAATACCCCCGAGAGATGCACTACTTTGGCATAAGTTGATGCTAAATGTAAAACTGAAAATAAGTCCTCTTCATCAGCTGCCTTTGATGTAAGAAAATACTAAGCTTCAACAATGCAAAATGGAAGAGATTATAAAGAAAATGGAGAAAAGTGTGCAGCAAGGGGAGACTAGCCTTGCTCACTCCCCAGACTGGCTTCAGGCACATGCTATTACATACATGCTTCCCCTCTCTGCACGTGACTGGCAATAGGGAGATACCAGGAATTTCTGTTGAACTCAGTATGTAAACATTTGCTTATTTCTAAAGCAAACCTTCTTATACTCTTATTCAATTTCTTTTCTTTTTTTTTTTTTTGTCTTTTTTCCATGTCCGGCAACGGATCGCAACCCTCAGTGTCGCCCCCGTCTGAACCGAAGTATTTTGCTTCCTTTTTTCCTTCCTCCTTTTTTCTTATCTTTCTCTTTATCTTCTAAAACTTCTCTCTCCCTTCCTTTCCTTTAAACGTTTTTATATATATACGAACAGTTTGTAATCTTTGCCCACATTCACATTTCATTTGAATATTCATGAAATGTTTCCAGAAATTGAGGACCTTATCTTTTAAAGATGCCATACTGTTATTAAGGATTTAAATTATTTTAGCCTCAGAGTGTGTATCTTTGTGTGTTTGTGTGACCTTGCTCGGTAATGAGAGTCACAGAAAACTGCGTTTCAGAAAATGTATAATCACACACTGGTGACTCTTTGTACCCTTTTTCATTCATCAGAAATCCCTAAGTATGCATGCCAGTTGCTTTCTGGTACCCTTGAATTGCTATTTTGTCAGAAGTCTACAAGCTAATGGCAGCAACTCACCCTTCTTGGGGTATCACAAATGTGCCATCAGGTGTCTGACATAATTCTATTCTGATTCCTATGCTCCTGGAGCAGTGTAGGTATGAGTGAAGCATCCAGAGTCAGGCAGTGCTAGGTTGCAACCCAGTTCTGTTCGGATTGTTTACTTGCTGGGTGACAATGGCAAAGCTCTTGAATGACTTGAAAACTCAGTTTTCTCATTCGTAAAACAGAGATCAGGATTACAAGGTAATAGAAAGACCCTTGAATAGTTCTTGGTACGTAATAAGAACTGTAGAAGTTTTAGTTGCTGCCACCACTATAATTGATAGATCCAGGAAACCTAGGACTGAATTTCAGCTTTGCCATTTACAAGCAGAGTGACCTCAGGCTAGTGAAATAGAGGTAATTATGCTGAACTCATTTATCCCTCCAATCTATAGAGAACATAAAGCTATATATATTAGTGTTTGATATTTGATGTTATTGGACAACAGACATAAGAGCCACATTGATAAATACTGCCTCTACCTTGAATTCTTTAAAAATTAACAGTAACAATATAATAATTACAATATTAAACTGTTCTCTAACCTCATATAGTGCTCTATGTTTTATTTGTAGTTAATATTATATTCCTCTTCCAAACTATAAGCTCCGTGATGGGAGAAACTTGCCTCATACATTTTTATGTATCTGTCAGTACCTAGCACAATGCCTAATTATTGCAGGAACTCACATATGAATAAATGAATATTAATTATTCAAACAATCAATTTGTTTATTTGAATAAAACAAACACGCATTAAACAAATTTTATCTCCTAGTGAGCTAAGTATTGTATCAAGCAACTTAAACAGATATAATAGCCACCTATATGATATGTGAAAAATTAGGTGTGCGTGCATAGAATCACTATTCTTATGACAACAGAATTTTAGTGGTGGAAGAAACCTGAAAATTCTAGTCTACCTCTATATACAATGAAGAATTCCCTTTGTAGCATCATCTCCCATTGTTTTCTACCTAAAAACCTACTCAACTTCAAACAACCAACTCTAATTCACCAACCTTAAAGAAGCTAACCCTGACAAAATAACAGAAACAAAACCACCAACAATAATAATATGTTTTTGAGTGCATACTATGTTAAGGACTTCGCAAAAATTATTCCCTTTTACGTGCACAACAAGCCTTTAACATGGATACTATTTTTATCTATACCATTTTAAAGATGAGAAACTGAGTCAGAGAGAGATTAAATAGCTTGTCTCTGGTCATACAGATTGTAAGTGGAAGAGCCAAAATTCACACCCAAGTCTGTGTGAGTCTAGAGCCCAAGCTTCCTTTTGTTAAATCACGGAATAGCATTCCATATACCACTCATTTGGCAATTAATCTTGTGATAAAATAATCTCATAGGGTTGTCACTTAAACTATTGTCTTAAGTTCTTGTTTGCATGTTATTGTTATTTAGTTTTCCATATGTTTATGTCTTATTTCTTGAAAGTTTACATATTTGTGTCCCCAAAACTATCTTGCACATAGTAGAGGATCAGTAATACAATAGATCCACTCAAACCTCCAGTGAAGGGATACTGTTTTCAAGGCAGCTTATTTCTCTGTTAGAAAGTTGTTCTTCCTAAGAATTGCAAATGCTTGTAAATAACTTAACATGATAAGATCCTAAAACACAGAAATTATGCTGTCTATTGCTGTCAATTCATGGTTGAAAGACCTAAGTTTAATTGACTTCCCCAAGGCCACAAAACTATTAACTTACAGATCTGTGGCCTTAAACTCTCATCCCCTGAGTCACTGTCTGGTAGCATTATTTCAGATTCAGTATTAGAAAACAGTTTCCAGGCCCTTCTTAGTCCTCTTAGGCCATCAGGTTTGAATTTTCTACCATCTTGGACATTTTCCTGGTTTTAGCCCAATTTTCCAATAATCCTGTTAAACAAAGTCTCTCCGAGGTACTATGGGGGAACAGAAGCATTCATTTATTACTAGTAGAATTTTCATTGAACATAATCTTTATGAAAAATACACTGGCATTCTCAGCAATTAAAAATTGATCTGCCTTTTCATTTGCTCATCTCACTTTGTAGGAATAAAACTATGTCTTAAGGAAATAATTAAAAAGGAAAAGGAGACCAATTTATAAAAAGAGGAATTTAGATTACTACTTAGAAATGGCATAACATTTGGAGAATGTCTATAGAGTATTGTATAGTTGTGGGAAATGATGTGCAGATCAGATAGCAATAAGGAAAATCATGTAATAAGTGGAAAAATATAAAACACAAAATGGCATATTAACTGCAATGTACAGACATGTGAAGAAATTAGAGTTGTAAATTGTGGATCCATTAAGGTAAAAGGGTTCTTTGTAAATTTTTTATGTTTTGTGTATTTCTGCTTTCCTGGAATTATTGATTAAATCTACAGTAAGGGCTGTAGTGTCCAGAGGTGGACATATAGCTAGAGTACCAGGTTTTTGGAGGGAGTGGGAGGAGGGGAGTCGTGAGAGATGGATCTGGGTGGGAGCACAGATGGCTTTGTAAACATTACACTGAATAATCTGGTCTTCAAATTGTAGATAGGTGTTTCAGTTTCCATCTGATGAGCCTTAAAAGAAAGCACACAAACAAAAAGCAATAAAACCATCATTTCTAATAATCTGTCTGTTACTCATCTGCTGATACAGCCCAAGCTAGGTGAGATATTTGGAACTCAATGATAGAGAGTTGATCAATTAAAACCTCCAGATGTTTTTCTCACATTCTTCCACCAAGCCAGTTTTCTCCAAACCACAATGGTTTGATTAATTTTTAATCTTGATCTACTCATATAAAAATTTCACATTTATTTTTGCTGTTATTTTTCTTATCAGTTACAGCTCAGTATCTCAAAAATGTGAGAAAATTTTGAGCACTTTCAATGAGTCTGTGTCATTATTTAAGGTAACCTCTGTATTATCTTAAATTGTAAAAATTATCATAAGAATAGCTGATTGTTATTAGTGCTTACTATAGACCAATTGCTGCACTGAAGACTTTACCTCATTTTATCCTCAGAACAGGTCTACAAAGTGATTATTATCACATTATCCCTGTCAAAGACCATTCAGATAACAAGTGTCAGAGATGGGACTCTATCCCAGGTGTCTGATGCCAAATTCCATGCTTTTAGCCTTCCCAATAGACATGGAACCACTGATTCACGCTCACTGGATATTGCGATTCACCTGTCAATTCACTTGGCAAGACTATTTATTATCCACCTAACTTTCACTATTGTATTCACAAGAATGTCACGGAAAACTATTAAATACTTTACAGAATTCAAAAATATTGTGCTCATGACATTCTCTTTATCTACTAACATTTGCATTTCTCACCAATTTTATCTTTTTCTTCCTAAGAAATCTCCTCACCACATTATTGTCTCCCTTACTGCATTCTCCACCACACTGCAGACAGAGTGATCTAAACTCAAACTCACTGTGAACAGCACCCCCTACCCCATTTTAAATACTTCAGAGGCCTCCCCTCTTCTTAGAGGATATTCTAACCTCAGTTCTGGGACCTCCAAGGACTCAAGAAATTTATAATTCTACTTTAAATTATATCAATATTGTATATATGTGCACTTTGCTCTGAAAAGTACCTATAGATTTGTATTAGAGTATCAAAAGGGAACTATGATTTAACGACTATAAATCACTTATAATATAAAGACAAATTTTCCTAAATATTTATACAAAACTCATCATGACCTAATTCCTGACCCTCCAAGCCTCATCACCTTCATGTGTCAACCTTTGATACCCACCACACTCACATACACACACAAACAACACCACACTTCCTGTGGTCTCTCAAAATGCCATATGTCAGCTCAGCTCCACACGTATGCCCATGCTGGGCCTTATTCCTTCTCCACTTCGTGAGGTCCTATTCATCTTCAAGCCTCAGCTCCAATATCATCTTCTTAATGAAACCTTCCCTGACCTAGCCAAGCAACATTAAGAGCTTTGCTCGTACATTTTTAAAAAGCGTTTATCAAATCACTTTCATATTTAATTGTAGATGTATCTACTCCACCAAACTTCAAGTTCCAGTCACATGGTGGCTATGACCCTGATATAATGGTAACATTCCAGTCCTCTCACCACTGCGGTCCAGTTTTAACTAATAGGGAGGGAAGCAATTCTCCTCCAGAACCTAGAAATCACTCAATAAATATTTGAACTAATAAAAGAGCAAATAAACTGAGCAACACTATTACAAGATAATGGTCTCCGTTTATTGTACCTTCATTATTTACAGATGTGCATAAACCTTGCCCTTCTGAGACCCAACAGTGGATAATTCAAAGACTTAATAAAAGGTCAATGTAATCCTGGCTCTATTTTAGGGACTGTGAAGGTCCCATAAAAGAAGCTCATGCCATAGTCCCTTCCTTTTAAAAGTTTACAGTCCTGTGGGCAGCAAAGACATAGACATGCACACTCCAACTGAAGACTCATCCAATGGTACTGTAATTGCTTGCCCTCGAATGGTACTGTAATTACCTACTCAGGAGGCAAAATAATATAGTCATCAGAGCCTAAACTTTATGGGTACCTGAGTACAAGTCTTAAGGTTAATGCGTACCAGCTGTGCAAGACTTTGAGCTTTGGTTCCATCAACTGCAAAATGAAGATAATGCTCACTTCAAACATTTACATAGATCATATCTACAAAACATATAGTAAGTGTGGGCCGGCCCGGTGGCGCACTGGATGGTGCGCCGCTTGGGAGGCGCGGCGGCGCTCCCGTCCGAGGGTTCGGATCCCATGTACAGACCGGTTCCCGCTCACTGGCTGAGCGAGGCGCGGGAGCAACGCCGAGGCTTGCAATCCCGTTGCCGGTCCCCGGTCCGGTACGGGGGCAACACTGAGGGTTGCGATCCGTTGCCAGACACGGAAAAAAGATAAAAGACAAAAAAAAAAAAAAAACATATAGTAAGTGTGCAATGGATAATGGTGTGGAGGTCATGCTTGTAGTGAATGTTGATGCTGCTGCTGCTACTGCTACTGCTGCTGCTATTAGCACATTGAATGGTAGCTCCTTGAGGACAAGGACCATGTTTAATTTTATCTTTAAACCCACAGCACCTGAAATAGTGCCTGATACATAGTAGATACTAAACAAATGCATGTTAAATTAACAATCAATTACCAAGTTCAAGATATTGAAAGCCAAGAGAAGATAGAAAAGGAGGGGACTAGAATGAACTGGAATGATCAAGGAAAGATTTACTGAGGAGAGAGGTATACAAAGGGTAGATTTTTTCATAGCTGCAGAAGAGAACAGAAGTTACAGAAGGTGAAAGAAACTAAACATCACACAAAGGTGTGTAGTCTATGTCAGGAGTGAGAAGGAGTAAGTGTGTTTTGTTTGTTAGGAAGGGGAAGCAGTGAGCATGTGACATAATTAAATACTATATAATTAGTAAAACTGTTTAGTACCATGCCTATTTAGTACCATTTGCTCTTTAGTACCATGCCTAGAGATTAATAACAAAGAAAGCAATCCTAAACTTTGATCCTTTTTAGAAGCTACATGTTATAGCAAAACAATACAGGAAACTTTCGTTTGGACAAAGTGTATGGTATAATGGAAAAGACATGAGCTTTGCAGAGAGGCAAATCTAGATATGAATTTTTGTTTTTCCACTTAACTAACTATATTATCTTGGGCCAATCTCTTACCTTTCTGAGTTTCTGTTTCTCTTCCGTAAAATGAGGATAATCATGCCTATCCCGCAGGGCTGATGTGGAGCGTGAGTGAAATAATTTACGTAAGGTACCTAGTGCAATGCCTAGTGCAGCAGGTGTTCAATAAACATGAGAGCTGCTGTTATTTTTAATACTGTGAATTAGTGCATTTATGTATATGTGCTAAGTCAATGTGTACATCTTGGTTGCCTGTGTTTTTGGACATGTAAACTTGAGCTAACTTGATCTGGGAATAGTTGGGCTTTTTGAAATGGAAATAATCCAGAAAAGAAGAGTGTGTAATGTGATACCACTTGGTTGTTTGTCTCTTCAAAATGAAGAAACACAAAAAGTTTTGAGTTTGGACAACTGATTAGGTTGAATGCTCAAATAGGAAACATAATGTTCTCTATTAACCACCTGCTGTACAAACTGTCATGCAAATACTGCCTTAAGCTTTATGCAAAACATTTGAAAACCTCTGTGATTTTGTTTTTCTGCTTGGATTTTCTTTTCTGTAGTAAGATATGTAAGTGAATTAATTTCAAGTGTGTTTGTCTGTAAATCTGCCAAATATTTCCTTTTAAATACTTGAGCTCCATGTTGAATATACAGTTATTGTTCTTAACACATTATATATTATTTAGTAATAGATTTTATCCCTTAATCATTTAATGGGCTTTCAGTTCCACATATACTGAGGTGTCTCCTATGCCCAAAATAAATGAAAGTTTTTCATTCCATGCAGGTTCTTCTAGGGGACCCAGCCCCCTAACCATGGGAGCCCAGGACACCCTCCCCGTTGCAGCAGCATTTACAGAAACAGTCAATGCCTACTTCAAAGGAGCAGATCCAAGCAAGTAAGCCCAGGACTTGGTCCACCGTCTTTTCCAAGCTCTATTCTATCTGGTGGGGGACACTCTAAATATAACTATTTCATTCCTATCCCAAAACGAAAAAAATCTAGTTAATAATAATAGGTGGCACACCAAGAATAGAGGAGAAAATTTAATTAGGAATTTTAATTCATGGCTTTTAAAAATGCACCAAACAATCTAATAATCTAATATCTAACTATCCAAAAATTTCTAATTTGGTTTTGGTTGCAAGTAACAGAAAACCCTAACCCAATTCTGTCAACAAAGAGAAAATTTATTGTCTCATTAAATTAAATGTCCCGATCATGTCTTTTATTGTCTTAATCTTTCCCAGATGGGAATCGCCACACATAAATTGAAATATTGGTGCACTGGAATAAGAACATGGAAGAAAACATACTTTCCCCAAACAACCAGAGAAGCAAGGGAACAAACTATATGTTACCCATACTAAGTAAGGAAAAACTGGCCCCCCAAAAAAAGGCAAAGAAAAGGAAAAACATTATAATTACAGCAAAGTAAAAATTCTAGTGAAAATGTACCACCCTCTATTTACATGAGCCTGATTTCACTTATCCAAGTACATACTGACAATGGACTTGATATGAATACATATGTGATATAATTAAATTTTTACCTCTTGATAAAGAGTCCCATGGATACGATTCAGGAAGTCTATGGGGTCCCTGAAACTATATTGGGTATCTTACGTGTGTACACATGTGTGCATTTTTCCATAGAGACTGTAGCATTCATCACTTTAACAAAGCCGTTCATGAACCCCCCACCAAAAAAATTAAGAGTAATTACTAGTCTACACTGAAAACTAAACACCTAAGCCAAACTGGTTTTCAAATGTGTCATTAATGTAATTCCAGATCTGAATTTTATTAGTAAATAAAGGACAAACCTAGGTGCAGGAAGAATTGCTCTTGATTTTTTTACTTATGGGGCTAGGACTTGGAAAACCTTAGTATCTATGGCAATAAGAAGGAGAGAAAAAAATGTAAATGTGCATATAGAATACAAGACCATATTATAAATTTTTTGAAGCAGTGATCTCTACATATATTTTAAATGGTAATTTATATGACTAATCATGAATCCTCTTTACACTTCAGAAATACTAGTTTTTAAAAATCTAAATCTAACAATATTGGTACTGGAAAACCAATATAATTAGTAAATCCACCTGTAAGTGTCCTACCCAGCCACTGGGATCTATCAACCTCCCTAAATGTCCTGCCTCTTTAAACAACATCTAGATCTTATTCTAGACACAGAATGTTGTAGAGAAATAAACACTGTGAACTCTGGTTTCTCCTATGTCCTTTCTCTTTGATCTTCAAAACATGAAGGCCATTTGCCACATCCACATATCAACAGTAATTAAAAGCCACCTCATGCAGAGCATGCATTTGAACTGCTAAAGCAAGTAAACACCATGAGCTTAGGTTAAATATATACTTTATATACACATTTGTTCTGTCGAATTTTCTTTAAACGAAGAATTTGCAAAACTTTCTGTCATACCAGTCCTAAGAACTACTTCTCACAGACCGACCTATGCCTTAGAAAATTCAGGCTGGCCTGAACTGAGAAAAGCATGCAAAAAACACACTTGTAAAAAAAAAATAATAGGAATGTGAAGGGAATGTGTATACCTCAGTGAAAACCACTGGGAACCACACAAGAATGAATTATATTTTGTCTGCGTCCTTATTGGCTTTTATTCATTCATTCACCGACTTATTCAGAGACCTAATTGTTCTCCTTACTTCCACTTTTGCCCCCCTAAAGTCTATTCTGAACATACCATGTCACTCCTCAGCTCAAAACCTTCCTATCTGTTCAAAGTAAAAATAACATTCTACCAGGAAATGCTCACATGAGGGAAAAATGCTTTATAATGGTCTATAAGGCCATACCTGATCTGTCCTCCCAGACCCCCAATCCCACCCCAGTTGCTGTCCCTCTGATCTCATCCCCGTCCCTCCCCTCCTCGTCTCTGAGCTCGTCTCTGTCCCTCCCCTCCTCATCTCTGATCTCATCTCCGTCCCTCCCTTCCTCCTCTCTGATCTCGTCCCTGTCCCTCCCCTCCTTATTCACTCAACTCTAGCCACACTGGCCTCATGGATGCTTCTCTTTCTTCACTCCAACCCCACCCACAACTCAAGGTCTTTTCGTTTGTTGCTCTTCTTGCCTTAGTGAAATCTTCTCCCAGATATCTATGTGTCTTGTCCTCTCACTTCCTTCATGATATGACTCTTCAGCGAAATTATCAAAGAAACCTTCCCTGTCCACCCTACATAAAATAACAACTCTCAACAACCCACCCCTCTCGGTACTTACTCCTGACCTCACTGTCCCTGTATCCCTCATCTCTAACATCTTACATATTTTTTTCTGTTGTCCATTTTGCCTTTTCTCCCGCTGCAATGTAAGCCTCATGAGAGCTGGAGTTTGACTGTTTTGTTCATTGCTGTACCTTCAGCACCTAAACCAGGACCTGGCATGGAGTATGTATGGTGCATTTGCTGGGCAAGTGGAGTGGAATTACCTAACATTTACAGAATGGCTACTTTGTGCTTGTCATTGTGCTAGACAGGAGATATATTGGTGGTAAAGGCAGATGACATGGGAAATAAGACTTGTGCATAAATATTATACAAAGGCCACTATTGAAGAGGTGTAAATATGGTGTAACAGGAGTCAAGAGGCCCTTAATAACAGTGCTTTTTTTTTTTTTTTTTAAATCCCAAGCAGTGGTATAGCAGCTTATCAATCCCCTGTAGGCCTGTCGCAGTACAAGCCAGGGTTTTCATCCGTGTTCAGTTTCCCCAGCACACGATGACAGGCATGTAGGGCACTCTGCACCTGTGAGCCTGCTGTCCGTGGCCTTGGCATTCCAATGATGTGGCACTTGAGCCAAATTAATACTAGTGCTTTTCCTATACTCTTCCAAATTAACTGAGTCATTGACTTGTGGATATATAGGAAGTCTGTTTTCAATTATAATGCCATAAATAGTTGCAGTATATCCTGTATGCTGTTATATGGGAGATCCAATATATTTCATTAAAATTTTGAGATCTGAAATTTATGAACAGATCATGAAGTGACATTCTTCTATATTTAATTTCATCTCCAGACAGTTAATTATTTGAATTGCTCTTTCTTTGTTATTAACTTTCAAAGAAATGACTCAGGTTAATCACCAGAGGAAATAAAGCCATCCCTGGCACCAATTAGAAAAATGATGCAGAAAAAACATTCAGTTTTGTTTTAGCCTGTATTTCCCCTTCATCCTGCATCAAAGCCATTTGTTTTCAGAACATACATTGGAAATAAAAGCCCACTATCTTAAATTTTATGTACCGTGGAATATAATTCATTCACATATAGTTGCCCTCTTTCCCTGAATATTCAGAGCACCTGTAACAGGTATTCTCACATGTGAGTCTTTCTCAGTAGCTCACAGGCAGAGAACTTCTTGACCTCTGCTACTGGTCAGGGAAACACATTTCTCATCATAAGTTCATATTTGAACAAACTTGTTGCCAAAAAAAAAAAAAAAAAACTAGAAAGGGATGAATTCTCTAATGCCCCAGGAAAACTTAGGTTTCTCAGTTATATCCCGTCCGCTTATCATCATATTTTAATTATTTATTCAATATCTGCCTCCCTGTTTAAACTAGAAATTTGTGCAAAGACCATGTTTATCGTATTTGTCACTGCCCATTCTAGTGAATTACATAGTGCCTGGTATATTGTCTAGGTACCCTACATGTACATAATTGTTAAATATATGAATTTAGAGGCCAGCCCCGTGGCTCACTCGGGAGAGTGTGGCGCTGGGAGCACAGCAGTGCTGGGAGCGCCAAGGCCGCGAGTTCGGATCCTATATAGGGATGGCCTGTGCGCTCACTGGCTGAGCGCGGTGCGGACGACACCAAGCCAAGGATTGCGATCCCCTTACTGGTCACAAAAAAAAAAAAAAAAAGAAATGTATGAATTTATTTTTAAAACATTTTATTGAGTTCCTAATCCATTCTGAGTTGTGTGTTATGCATCTTCACCTTCCAAGAACATAAGACACAGTACTCGCTTTCACAATAGTTGATAAGATATGCAAGAAACTACAACACGGTTTTCTAGAAAAGATCTGTATATGTTTTCAAGGGAACCTAGAGAATGGAAAAACAAAGGAAGGCTGAATGGAGAAGATATTAAGGCAAGCTTCAGAAAGGCCTTCCTTTGAACTGGATCTTGTAATATGAAAAGAATTTTGCCTAGTACATAAGTCAGTGAAAGGGGACTATAAACAAAAAAAGAGAAGCTGCATGTGCACAGAAGTATGCCTGAAAAGAGGGCTGTGGGCTTAGTTATCAAAGTGATACATGGAAGTCACATTTTGTGGGAGGGATTCGTTTCTGATGACTTCATATAATTTGAATTCACACATTCCTTGACCAAAATTGACCATTATTTCTGTTGACCAGCTAACGTGGTGCTGCCTGTGGCAGTAGGGAGAACCCAATTTATGTCATTGAGCCAGTTGACTTTGAAATTTTACCAATCTTCATAAATGTTTCATTTGTGGGGATTCAGATTTTATTCATAAAGTAAGAGTTTATTTATAGTTCCATATCACATTATTTTTAATTTCTGTAATTCAACTCACATGAAATGTAGATACCTTGGATACTGATAGGAGCAATCATTAAAGTTAGAAAAAGATTCTCCTTTAGTGACTATAGAAAATATTAAATTTTTATATAGAAAATTTCAGATCAACTTAGACACTGGATGGATTAATGAATCAGCAAAGGCCTGACTCTGACAGTTAAGATGCAGAAATATATTTGAGGAGCCTCAGTGCATCTTACATTGGATTGTGTGGACACCTCCTCCTATCTTCTGCCCAACACCATAAGCCCTTTGAAGGCAGGGGTTGTTTTGCCCATTTTTATAGAAAATTTCAGATCAACTTAGACACTGGATGGATTAATGAATCAGCAAAGGCCTGACTCTGACAGTTAAGATGCAGAAATATATTTGAGGAGCCTCAGTGCATCTTACATTGGATTGTGTGGACACCTCCTCCTATCTTCTGCCCAACACCATAAGCCCTTTGAAGGCAGGGGTTGTTTTGCCCATTTTTTAAAAAAAAAAAAAAAAAAAAAAAAAAAAAAAAAAAAAAAAAAACCTTGCATAGTTAGAAGTTAATAAATGTTTAACTCAATAAATGCTACCTCCTCCCCTCTCCATCTTGCTTTCAAAAGAGAAACGTTATCTCCTACCAAGATACCACTCAGCTCTCATTTTGAGCAAGCTGGAAAGGAAACTGAGATTTCCTACCAGTTAAAAAACATTTGAGCCACCACTGTTAAGGACAACGTACTGAGTGACGGGAGGTGCTGAAATCTAGTTTAACAAGTGATCTAACTGTTGTTTGTTTTTAAGAGCTACCAAATAATATTCTGCATGCCAAATATTGACAAACATCAAGAGTAGACTCAGCTTGAGAGACTCCAAGCTAACCATCAATTCAGCACCAGTAAACAAAAAAGGTTAATTGATCTAAAAGGTAGAAAAGGAAGACAGCAGCTTGCATCAATCTGGGTGATCAGTAATATTCTCCAGCAAAGAGAGAGCTGCAAACTTCCGAAAACCAAAATTCTTATTCAGAGCAGTGCAAAGTTGTGGATGAAACATCTGAATGAGACAGGGACACATGGCAACTTTAGGAAGCTCACCTTCCCTCCACCTCTACGCCAAACCCAGCTATATCCATACAAGGCTATAGTAGTTTCTCACATAAGTTATTTTAAATGTGTATCAGGGACCACCTCACCTAAACCAGGTGTGTCTCATCACTCACAGAATTACGCAGTATACAAGATGACTGTGGAGCAAAACAGAGTCCCCTGTGCTCAGATGTGAACAGTTTTCATTTATTAATCTCAAGTTCCCTGGAAAGTACATTCCAGAACTTAGAGCTGAAGAAGTGGTACAAGAGTAAGTTATCCAGATGTATGTGGAAGTTGTAAAGAAGCTCACCCATTTTAAGGATTTATTGTTTCCCAAAGAATAAACCTTTTAAGATTTCTGCTTCTAGCCAAGGTGGAGCAATGGACTCCACCTTGTAATTTACCCTCCCACCTGAAACAGCTCAAAAATATACAAAATATCTGAAACAATGATTTGCAACACAGTGGACATAGGGCAAAAGACAGTGATCCCTGAGAGGTGAGGTGTGTCATATATCTGCTCCAACTTACTTTTTTGAGAGTTTCCAGGCATGGCATAGGCAGAACCCAGCAGCTGTTCATGGGCAAGTAGTCTCACTGGGGCACTCCACTACAACACTGGCTGAGGGAGGTGCCAGAGTAAACTAATGGCTGGTGGGTGATGCTGGCTACCATGCAGTGCACAAATTGGCAGTGGAGAAGGTACATACGTGGCAGAAGCGTGCAGCTGGAGAACCCACCTGCATGGCAGGATCTGGGCACTGGGGGAGCCCAGCCACTGGCACTACTTGAGCCACACACAAGCTTCCTGCGCTAGATAAGCCCTGTGCATTACAGGAACCTGCATAGCAAGCACACTGGAACAGAGAAGGAAAACTCCTTCTTTCCGCAATGACTCTCCAGCGCCCTCTACTGACAAAATTTAACATGGTGCCTGTTGGCAAAGGAAAAAAAAAAAAAATAACGGGCTTGTTATTTTCTCAAAGTAGGCAGTAAAGGGTGAATTGGAACTGAGAGGCAACAAACTGATTTTATCTAAAAAATCAACGCAGTGATTCTAAGTTTTATCCGCAAATCGAAAGGACTTACAATAGACAAAATAACTGAAAAAGAACAAAGTTGGAGGACTAACATTGATTTCAGAACTGCTATGAAGCTACAGTAATCAAGACAATGTGGTATTGGTTTAAAGATAGGCAAAATAGATTAATGGAATAGAGCAGTAAATCCAAAAATATACCTACACATATATGGACAACTGAATTTCAATAAAATTGTCAGGGCAATCCAGTGGAGAAAAGACAGCCTTTTCTCAACAAATGGTGCATCCACACACATACAAAAATGAACTTAAATCCATATTTCACATTGTATACAAAAATTAACTAAAAATTGACCATAAAGTTAAACATAAAATAAAAATAAACTTTTAGAAGAAAATATAAGTGCAACTTCTGTGATCTTGCATTTGGCAAAGATTTGTTAGGACACCAAAAAAAATAGCTGGATTCCATACAACCCATAAAAGAATAAATTGATGAATTCAAAACTTCTGCTCTTCAAAGTTGCTCTTAAGAGAAAGAAACAAACAAGCCATAGATTGTGGGGAAAAAATCTCTGAAAATCATGTTTTTGAAAAATGATTTATAACCAGCCTATGTATAAAGAATTCCCAAAATTCAATAAGGGAAACAAAAACTCGATTTAAAAACTTGGCAGAGATTTTGAACATTAGGGATTACAGAAAAGCATGAGGAAACTTTTAGGGATGATGGATATGTTCATTATCTTGATTGTATTATGGTTTCACATCATACCATTTTATGGAATTTTATACTATAAATAAGTGCAGTTTATTGTATGTTAATTATACTAACATAAAGCCTTAAAACAATTATTCTTCCTTCCGAACTATAATCCTATTGTGTTTATTTCTATGACTGTCTTACAGTTTTGACCAAATAGACAAGAGTTTTTATTTTTTTCTGTTCCAATAGACAAGTTAATGGAATTAAAGTAGGAAGCAAGAACTTGACCTCATGAGTATATTTAAAAAAACATATTCAAGGCATTTTTAAAATAAAATTTTATTTTATCAGGTTACTCATAGAACAAAAATAAATTCCAGTAAAGTGTGATTATATTGTGCAATTTAATGTCTTCAGTTATGGTTCCAAAAATTCAGAAATCAAAGTCAGATAGAACCACCAGAGTAGATGATTCTAATAGTGAAGTAAAACTGTAGACTTTTCTACAGAAAGGGAAAAGCTGCATTTTTCTTCTTATAGTTCAAAACACATTCGACAAAATAGCCACTTTTTTTTAGGTGTGTTAAACCACTGAGGTCTCAGATAAGTTAGGAATTCTTTAGTAGTTGAGAGTAAAACTGTAAGAGTTTGCCTTTCATCTCTTCTGTTGTCTGACATTGTTACATAAATCTTTTCTTTCTCGTAGCTGTTTTGATTCACAGTGTATTGACCTGGCTTCCTCTCTCTCTCCTCTCCTGTGTTTTGATATGCCAGATGTATTGTTAAGATTACTGGAGAAATGGTGCTGTCCTTTCCTGCCGGCATTACCAGACACTTTGCCAACAACCCATCCCCAGCTGCTCTGACTTTTCGGGTGATAAATTTCAGCAGGTTAGAACACGTCCTGCCAAATCCCCAACTTCTCTGCTGGTAAATATGACTTTGCACAATTTTTTTAGAGATATGTATGGCTTAGCACTTTGTACTTAGAGGAGGGATGTACCTTAGCAAGAAGTAGCACTGTAGCAAAATTACCACTATTCAGGTGTGCTTGTATGTTCAGACACAGATCTTTATCAGCTGTCAAAGTTTTCTGTGTGTGATTGTGTGTGTATGTGTAGCTGTATATGCACCTTTGTATTTTAATGACCAAGTATCCCAAGTAGTTAAGGAGACAGAGTAATAAAATCTGTATTAGTGACGATTTCTTCGTTGTCTGTTTTACTTGTTATCAGTAGACAGTGGATGAGGATGGTGGGCAATGAGGCCAATAACAGGAATAAAATCCATTTATGGTATTAGCGTCTTTTTAAAATCAAATTCATGAGCTTGGAAACATTTTTTATGAAATATATGACTTCATGTAATTTCAATTGTTTTGATGGAAATTTACATATATGACATCAAAGAAGTGTGTGCGAGTTTGTTTACATAAATATACTTTTTCTCATTTTTTAACTATGAAACCTGAGTATGAAATCTGTGTTATGCACACGCACATGCTGTCACACAAACATGCACACATGCATGCTATGAAAATAGTCATTCTTGACAGCTTCCTTTCCATCATCAAGTCCTGATATCCCATCTAAAAACCTCTCTCTAACATGGCCACTTTCTTCCTTTACTGCAACCTCCCCTGTCCAAGTGACCACTATCACTTCTCTGGACTCCTGCAATTGCTTTCTCCTTCCCTCTCTAAATCCAGTCTTGCACCCCCTCCAATACATTTTGACAGCCAAATGACACTTTCTGAGGTAAATCAGGTCATCTTCACTCATGCCCTCTGGTGATTTCATTTTGCACAATGGCCTTTGAGTCCATGCATCGTCTACCTTTGCCTGTCTTGCTGCCCTCATCTCCCACCACCTTGCCTTCTGATCCCTGCAGCTCCAGCCAACCTCAGAAACAGGTTGAGTCCTTCCCCACACCCAGGCTCTGTGCACTTGTTTCTTCTTCACCTGACTCCTACTCCTCCTTTAGGGCTCAGCTCCCTGACTGTCCCACTATCCTCCCCAGCCCCACCCACCAGTCCCGAACTAATTATGTCGCCTTGTTATTCTCTCTCAAGGTACCCTCTTCTTTCTCTTTGTAGCACCTACTGCAATTAATAACTATGTATCTCATTGTATTTCTTTATTCGTCCATCTCCCCGATGACTCTGTATAATCCATGAGGGAATGGAGCACATCTCTCAGTCCCCACTGTACCACCAGAACATTCCACTGTGCCTGGCTCAAGCAAATAAGGACTTGAGTAATATTTTTGTTGAATGAGTAAGCAACTCAACCATAATTTAAAGAATGTAGTCAAGACAGATATGGAAATAACTAAAGATTGTTGGTATCTGGAATTTGAGAACCAATATATCATTCAATTCTCGACCAAGTGAGAGTTTTAATTTCAGTGGTGATGAAACAGTCATAGGTCTTTCAGGTGATTATCAAAATCACTTCCTCCTCTTTGGTCCTTCTGGCAAACTTGAGTTTAGGCTTAATGGTATAAAAGAAATGATCATCCATTAAGATGAAAAATAAATGTGAAATGATCAAGATTGGAAATTATTCATTAAATTCTTCTGTATCCCTCTGTGTTTCTGATGTGCACATTGAGTCACTTAATTTTATTTTTTGAGACTACTTCATCTGAAAATAGGAGTAATGTGCCAATATTTCACCAGTTTGTTTGCAAATATGACTGGTGTGATATTTAAAACTTTTATTGCATTTTTAGACAGTCACATTGCCAAGCTCTTAGGCATATGTGGAAAAGTTGTATACATATATTGATAAATTGAATTAAATATCATAAATTGAATTAAATATCATAAATTGAATTAAATATCACTCATAATATTTTTGCTTGACAAACATTATATAGACCCTTCAATTATTACTTTAAAAAAAACAAAAAAAAAAAAATGAAAACAATCCCCTAAATCTAGTCCTTATCAATTCTAAATACTTGATAATTGTGACAAGGCTATGATGGGTGACTCTTTAGTCATACTCGTATGTAGCCTATGTGGTTTTGTTGCACAGTACCACTGCACCATCACCACTACCACCCCTAGGTTTTAAAAGGCATGTTGGCCAAGCATTATTATGGATTGCAATATAAGCCTCTGTCTTCTTATACCCAAACCAATTCTCTCATTTATGTTTACTGAAAGACTTCATTTAGGTTAGCATCAGGGCCCCTGGAGACATTTAGGCTTGCAGTCTTTGTGACAGGGGCCAAATTGAAGTTTACTTCTACTTTCCTGTTATGAAAGGGGTTTGCTTGTAAAGGATATTCAGGAACAATTGTTAACCCAAGTATGAGACCAAAGAATTCTCCAGACATCTTCAGCATTTGAGAATTCTGTCTCTGTGTAAGCATTTGATTGGCAAAGCTTACTTGAATATTTATTAGAGAAATAATCATGGACATATGACTTAGCTTATTTGTTATTAAGCTCAGCAAATGCATTTCTTTTAAAATAGATCCCAATTATTCAGATCTACTTACTATGAATTAATGACATGCTGCTAGATATTAATTCCAAACCTCTGTTTTGGTATAGTGGGAGAGTATGACCTGCATAACTGACTAGAGCTGGACTCCTGACTCTCACTTACTAGCTGTGTGACCTTAAGCAAATTACTTAATTTCCCTGACTCTCTGTTACTCTTATCTCCTGCTTCCTTGTGTAGTGACAGCTCTGGAAGCTTGGGGTAAATTAGACACTTTCAAATAAAAAAGTTTGGACAGCCCTTATCAGCTTCCTTAGCTCAGCTTGACCAGGGGCAACCAACATCTCATGGGCCAGGAGTTTTTTCCATCCCCTTCCTCCATTCCCAGAGCCAGAGAGCTTTGCTTTGTCCTCAATAACCTTATATTAGGGCACAATAGGACCTCACGGCTCATGCTGAGACTTGGCCATACCCTCCTGACAAAGGCAGTTTTAAGGCCCTGATATTTGTTGACTCAGCTTTTTTGATTTGTTTGCCTTCTAGAGGCTGAATCATAGCAAATTACTTTTGATCTGCTTTTACCATTTTTTCACTTTATCATCCTCTCCTTTCTCAACCTCTAATTTTCTCTTTTTATAAGTTTGCTCATCTTTAAAAATGAGGATAATAACTTTTCCTTTACAGGGTAGATTTCAATGAAATAGTTTATAATGTATCAAGCAGAGTGCCTAGCACATACTGGGTGCTCAAGAAATTGTAGCTACTATGGTGTTATATAGAATGTTCTGAAAGTAAAGGGTCAGTAAACGAGTTGTGTGTTAAGTCACTGAATCACTCGGGCCTCAGTTTCCTTATTATGTGGGAAGTGAGCAGATGCTTTATACACTTTTGCCTGATTCTTTTTATCACTGAGACAAGTATTTGCAAGAGAGATAGGGTGAGTAGTCTGTGGAAAGGCCTCTGAGCAAAGCTAAGGACTCTCATAGGGATACAAAACTCAAGTTTGTCAAGAATGCACTCTACTTTTCTGTTGTAACTACCATGATTATTGTCATTGAACTCCAGGCTGATCTTCTAATGAAGTGACATTTTTTATTATTTTGATGCTCTTGGATAAAACATGGTAAATATTGAAAAGATAGCATTGTCATTTTAGAATCACCCTTTTCTCCTTAGTTGGTGATAAAGACTGTGTTTACATTTGGCCAAATATTTAACTGGATAATTTCTGAGAACTGCTGGGTCAATTCAAAAGGAAATCAAAGTATTCAGCTCCTTGATTACATTAAATCAGACGACACGGTGGTGACGTAGAAAGGGCTATTAAGTTTGGGTTAATAAATAATTCACTCTTCAAAGCAACCAATTATCATCATGATTGGTCAATATTCTTGGGTACCCACTGATATTTATAGTAATACAATAGTTTCTTCCTATGGGTATTAATCTATTAACATAATACTATTCAGAACTAAATATGTAATAAAACCACACTACTGTTAATGATATAATCTCTACCAATTGTCAAAGGTGGATATAGAAATTAGATCATAATTTGCTAAGATGCTTCTTGTGTGGTTTATATTTGTTATAAGATGCTACTAAATCATTTTTTCTTCCCAATTGAATAGTGATAATACACAAAATGATGCCAATACCAAGGAATTCTGGGTAAACATGCCAAATTTGATGACTCACCTAAAGAAAGTGTCTGAACAAAAACCCCAGGCTACGTATTATAATGTGGACATGCTCAAATACCAGGTAAGCCTATTAGTAAGGTCAGGGTGTTTTTATCACATTACAGATTTATATTTTAAAGTACATAATATTAAGTAAAAGTAATGTTTCTTTTAGTATTATTTAAAATTATAAGAAAATAGAAACCTTAAAGGGCTAGTTAGAAATAGTGACAAAAATATTTCATACCTATCCTTATTAGTTTAAACTTATAAGTAAAAAATTTATTAAAAATTAGAGTAGCATGTCATAAAAATGAAGTTGCAGGAAATTACATTAATTAACAGTATAAGAATTGATAAAGTAGATCACTGTAGTTTTGTCAACAGCATCACTGTACTCTTATTTAAAACGATTAACTATAAGCAATCTGTTTTTTTTTTTCTTAGTGTGATAGTCTTATGAAACAGTTCTAATAAACATGTTAAGTAATAATTAAACATAGGGCCGGCCTGTGGCTCACTCGGGAGAGTGTGGTGTTGAGAACACCAAGGCCCATGGTTCAGATCCTATATAGAGATGGCCGGTTAGCTCACTGGTTGAGCGTGGTGCTGACAACACCAAGTCAAGGGTTAATTAAGATCCCCTTACCGGCCATCTTTAAAAAAAAAAAGAAATAATTAAACATCAAAAGAATGCTTGATAAGACACAATATAGTATATGAGAACTTTCCTTTTGTGTCTAAGATTGCTCTTACCCCAAATTATTACTGATCTAGTAAATAAGCCTATTCAAACTAGGATTCTATAAATAGAAGTCTTTATATTTAATGTAACCAAATTCATTGATTCTTTCTTTTGTGTTTAATGCTTTTTTCTATCTTCTTTATGAGATGTTCTTCTTATAAGAAATCATGAAACTATTCTTCTGTATTATCTTCTAAAAGCTTAAGAATTTCTCACATATAGATCTAAAACAGTAAAACAATGATTTCTGTGTAAAAAAATTAGAATTCTATAGTGCCTAGTTGAGTCTTCCGTTGATTCCAAGTCACTTGAACTCCTAGATTATTTTTAATGTATTATCATTTTTGTGATTAAATATGCTTAGATTATTTTTCTTAGGATGAAGAAAGTTGTACTTCAACAAAAATCAGTAAATGTCAAACACGACTGCACTTTTCAATTGCCAGGAAACTTGTAAACAAGTGCTGGTTCTGGACTGGTGTTAAAAAGAAATACATACACCAGCTGGGTCCTGAGACTCCCAGAGATTTCTATTTAATTGTCTCAGGATGAGACCCAGATATCGTATTTTTGATGTCCCCCAAGTTATTCTAATGCACCCTATGGGTTGAAAAACATTTATTTAATTGTTGTATGGAAACTATTGAAAGTGAAATATTTATGTAATAGTATATTTATAAAAAAGCAAACAAATGCAATGTTTTTCCTTTGAGAATAGTATCATCTAAGCTTTGGACATTATTGATAATACCAACAAACATATGATATGACATATATCATCACTTTTATAACTAAAGTATAATAGAAAATGTATTTTATTTAACTTTTTTGCCCCAAAATATTTAAGCATGTTTAGTGACTGCTATAAGCTTGCGGAGAAAATGAAAAGGAGTAAGAAAGGGAAACTCCAAATGTACTTTTTCGCTGAATGAAAAGTTAAATTTCAAGGCACATGCATGGCTCTCCTACCCAAAGTGTGAAAATAAACTGTAGTTATTTCCTTCATGAACTCTGATTACAAACATTGCATCCACATTTTCAGTTTAGGACAAAAAATTTTTTTGAAACTCTTCAGTTCTGTGCAGTGTTTATAGTTTCCATATTTGTTAAGTAAACCTAGAAAGTAGACAGAATTCACCTATTGCAATATTAGCTTTGTGTAAAGTATTAGAGTGTAGGCAAGAGATCAAATTCTGGAATTAAATAGGCTTTCTACCGGTCACTGACCTTGGGCACTTAATTTCCCAGACCCTCAGTTCCCTCATCTGCAAATGAGGGTAATAAAGACACCTACCTAGACATTATACAGGCCGTTGTAAGGAGCTAATAGCCTAATATATTTCAAAGTATTTTGTGAAATGTAAGTAGCTCTAGACCTGTCATTTTATTTTCCAGTGTGCTCTGAGGAATCCCCTCTGCTGTTATTTAGTTGTGCTTTTGTTGTTCTCTTTCAACAGTGGAAGGAACTCTGGGAGGTGGGAGTGGGGAGCACAACTATCATTTTGTGTGACTGTCCTCAAATTGCAGCATGTTTAGTTTCTGGCCACCAGTAACATCTCCCAGAAATTGGGAAAACAAAAACACCTTCACATATCCGAAAAGCACCTCCCCAGGTAGAGGAACTATTATCGAGTTGAAAACTACTGCTGAGGATGTAGTATAGAAAAATAAGTGGTGGAGGGGATTCTGATCTGCTTCTGATCTACTTGAGATAATAGATTTCTAAATAAAAGTTCATTAGCAGAAAGGATTGAGCTGCTGACAATATTTAAAGTTTAAAAACTATTATAATAGCTAGCTAGCTAAAATTGTCATCAAAAGTCATATCTTTTATTTTATAGAAGAACTTATTTCTGGGCTTGTTTCTGCAATAGCCACTCCTGCCTTGTGAACTCAACCCCCCTTCATGACCCTTCCCCATGGTTTCTATATGTGAAGACATTTCCAGGAGAGTTGTTTATATTCTTTTTTTTTTTTTTTTTTTTTGTCTTTTTGTTTTTTTTCGTGACCGGCAACGGATCGCAACCCTCAGTGTCGCGCCCGTACCGGACCGGGACCGGCAACGGGATCGCAACCCTCAGTGTTGCCCCCGCTCCTCGCTCAGCCAGTGAGCCGCCGGTCTGCACATGGGATCCGAACCCTCGGCGGGAGCGCCGCCACGCTTCCCAGGCGGCGCACTGTAGCAGTGTGCCACCGGGCCGGCCCGAGTTGTTTATATTCTTGAAAATAAGCAAAACTCATACTCCATGAATAAAAATCCAAGGGCAAAGACACCACCCACACAGTGCCTGCAGTGTGCATGTACTTATAAGAGGAGAATCTTCTAGAAATCTATTCACCATCACAATAAACAGCAGAGAAATTATAACATTGTGAATTTTTCACTGTGGACCCATAATTCAAATCGATATTGTCTTTAGATAAGACAAATTTTTGTTGATTCTACAAACTTGGCTTTTTTGTGGTGGGATAAACTTACGATTAATTCTAACTAGAATCAACAGTAGAATGTAGCCCTCCCAGTTAGAAGACCTGGGTTCAAGTCCTTACTTTGGAAAATCCCAGAAGAGTAATAATAACTTGCTTTGTCTAACTCACTGGTTTGTTGTGAAAAGCAAATATGGTAAGGACAAAAATAGGTAACATTTATTAAAATGTTGATTCCATACTATGTGTGAGTCTCTGTGCTGAATGTTTCACATAAAACGTCTTCTTCAGTCTTCCCAACAACACTATGGATAAATATTATTGTTATAATTCCTATTTGGCAGATGAGTAAGTAACTGAGACTCAGAGAGGTTTAATGATTTGTCCAAGGTCACTCAGCTCATAAGTTGCAGAATCAGTACTCACAGCCAGGACTGTCTAGCTTCATGTCCTCAGCACCTAACCAGTGTGCTATTCCCTTTTTCTAAGTGACACAAAGTGCATTGTAACTCTAAAGTGCTATAGAAATTTTAGTAGTTGATCCTGTGTTTTTAATATTTAACAGTTTACTTGAAGCACCCATCTCTCTCTTATACGGCGCCCATCACAGTGCTTTTCAATGAGAACTCATTTGCGAGCAGCATAAACAACATGATGACAATTTGATATCTAAGAACATTCCTGCAAGAGGTAGTCACAGCTTCTGCATTTGTTTCAGATTAACGGTCGATGCTTAAATATTCTCTTCCCTGTCATTTGGCAAGGTGTCTGCCCAGGGCATTCAGTCCACACCTCTGAACCTGGCAGTGAATTGGCGATGTGAGCCTGCGAGCACTGACCTGCGCATAGATTACAAATACAATACTGATGCAATGACAACCGCTGTGGCCCTCAACAATGTGCAGTTCCTGGTCCCCATAGATGGGGGCGTAACCAAGCTCCAGGCTGTGCTGCCACCAGCAGTCTGGTAAGAAGCTCCTAGTCCCCTTTCTCTTCACCAAAGGGCTCCTTCTGGATGAAGGGGTCACAGCTTCTTAGCATTTGTGTTTCCTCTAGGAGATGACAACAGGCATGTGGATTAGGGTTTAGGGCAGGAAACAGAAACCGCTGTAGCTATTTTAAGCAGAAAATAATTTAACACAGGGATTTCAATGCTTATACAATAGTGGAAGATCTAGAGGAACAGGCTTTAGGCTGGATCTCCAAGAATGTTTCCCAGAACACTGGAGAAATGGCCCTCTCAGGGAGCTTTTACCTCTGCCACAAAGAGGGGAAAGGAGAGAAATTAGAAGGCTACCAGTGGAACCTACCACTGTGACCTTGACCCAAGGATCAGAAAGCTTCTGTTGGCACCTCCTTAACTGCTTCTCAACACTCGCAAAACTGAAGACTAGACTGCTCCTTTGTTAGAAGATCCCCACATACTCAGTTAGGTCACTGTTCAGAGGAAAACAAGCAAGAAACCAGCAGGCGAGGACCTCTGCCTGCCTGCCTTCTTCCCAGTCTCAAACCGTGCACGTAGTTAATGGAACCCAGTTTGCATCTAGGACCCTAACTAAAAGGGAGTCTGGGAAATGTAGTGTTTCATTTTCTAGCCTCTGGACTACAAAAAGGAACACTAGAGAAAGTATGGGACTAGAAATTGAACAGATACTAAGCGCCAATAGAGTCTGTTATAAAGGACATGTTCTAGGAAGAACACTCCGGTTTTTCCATAAGGACCATCAGAAGCAAAAAGTAGAACATATTTTTAAAAAGAATGTCAGCCAGATCACTGTTTCAATTTAAATTACCCGAATTTACTTGATGAACTAACACTTTCCATGTATTATTTCCGTAGACATGTTCAAAAACAATTTTTTTAACTGCATTGTCCTCTAAATGTTTCTCACAGTGTTGTAACCAGTTACAACAGGACAGGGAAAAGAGAATTTATATATGGGTAGATAGATATATAATTTTTAAATTGTAGCTAAACTTTTAAAGATTCATTTTTAAAAATTAATACAAGTTGAGAATTCCAAATCTTTGAAATCTACAATGCTCCAAAATCTGAAACTTTTTGAGCACCAACGTGACACTCAAAGAAAATGCTCACTGGGGCATTTTGGATTTCAGATTTCCAGATTAGGGATGGTCAACTGCACATATAATGCAAAAATTACAAAATCTGAAAAAAATCAGAAATCTGAAACACTTCTAGTCCCAAGCATGTTGGTAAGGGTTACTCAACCTGTACCTTTTGGAAAAAATATGGCATCCATTAAACAAAGACTCTCACCTATGCAAAAGCCTTTCACCTATTTTATTTTTAGGAATGCTGAACAACAGAGAATATTGTGGAAGATTCCTGATATCTCTCAGAAGTCAGAAAATGGAGGTAATATAATCACAGGCTTATTTCATTTAATATGTAAAGCAGAAATAACTTTTAAGTGATTAATAACTTAAATATTAACCAAAATACATATAGCACTAAAAACAAGCAGAATATTTCACTGTATTTTTGCATTTACTTATTTCAATCAATAAAAGCAAATAATTCCTTATGAATCCTCCTCTTCCCCTTTTCTACCAAGACTCCACATCAAACAGATCATCTTTATGCAGAGAAAAGCTCTTAAGGAAGCATGTTTTCATCCTGTACCAGATCCCATGCTCCCTGATTAGATAATTTTTTGCTTTCTTCCAATATTAATCATAGGTTGGAAAATACATGGTCTTTCAAGTAGAATTTCGCTGAAGTACATTTTTACCAGTGTACAAATAGTTACTCATAATATTCAATGATAAATTTTATTCATCACTATTTTGTCACTAAAGCATATACTATTTCCTAATAAATCTGATTTTGTATGTTAACTTTTGAATACAGTTTGCAAAATTATATCCAGAATGTTGCATTGACTCTTACCTTGCAATAATGCTCTTTTTTTAGGAGTGGGTTCTTTATTGGCAAGATTTCAGTTATCTGAAGGCCCAAGCAAACCTTCCCCGTTGGTTGTGCAGTTCACAAGTGAAGGAAGCACTCTTTCTGGCTGTGACATTGAACTTGTTGGAGCAGGGTATCGATTTTCACTCATCAAGAAAAGGTTTGCTGCAGGTAAGTGGGCATCTTGAGTTTTATTTGCAAAAATAATGTTGCCTTAGCTACTCTCCCTTCAAAAGGAATAGGTTGTGATTTTCTCTTCTTCCTCCTCCTCTTCCCATTCTGAACCCCCAGACCAATTAGAAAACAAACTAATTGTTGAATGAAGTTAAAAATAGAACAATGAACTGGAAATCGAAAAACAGGAAGGCCCTGGCTACGTATTCTGGCATGTTTCTTATGTGGGACTGACCAGTGGTTCCTGTTATATAAATGTGTAGACTGAGGTTCATGGAGTAAATCCTACTTTTGTTATATTGACAAACAAGGCCAATGCTGTTTGCTTTTGAATTTATCTTCCACCTGAAAACTTTTTGTTCTCTAACGGACTTCATAGATTTTAGAATTGTCAGGCTTAGCTGAGATCTGGGAGGACCTATTTTTCTCTTTAGTAGCAACCTTAAAGAATCTAGATGACAGATCAGAACTGGTTACCCATAAGATGAACGTAGCCATGAGACAGGTCTTAGTTGCTGCAAATAGTAGGGTTTTTGTTTGTTTGTTTGTTTTTTATTGGAGGAGGGGGATTCTCCGATACTAGGGTAACTATACTTGCCAGTGAGATTTGCTGAGATAAATCCTGGGTTTTATGCCTGTTGTACTGATGTAATTATTAATTATACCCCTTTCACTCTCAAAAATGATCCCAGTAGGAAAATAGATAGTATGAACACCCTTCCTAAAATAATTTGGATTCTCATATCCAGGAAAAGAATCTCCCAACCTATTCTGGGCAAAATCTAAACCTCTGCAAATTGTTGATCTATGGAAATGTGAAAAGGCTTATCTGGAAAATTGGAAACTTAAAAAACTTTATGTATTTTATATTAGTATTGCACCCATAAATTATGCAGTGTTCGGCTCCCAGGGATAGGGCAGGAGAAATAGAACTGTTACCCATATAATAATCCCATTATTTTACTAACAGATAACCTATTGGTATGTTGTTTTGTTTTGCAGGAAAATACTTGGCAGATAACTAATAAAATCTTATGCAAGGATTTGGAGGATTCATATAATGGAGAACTGTTGTATGAGAAACAGGTTTTAATTTGGTTTGATGAAAACAAACCAATATCTGCACTTGGGATATATCAGCTGGAAAGTCAATGACTTTCAGTGTTGATTTCTCCCCCACAATACCATGATGAGAAGTCCTACAGTATTTACTTATAGGTGTAATATTGTTAATGGTTTTAAAATGTATTATTGTATTTGTAAATTGTACTCTCATTCCAGTAAGGCAGTTAGACACTTGAGTTCTAGCATTTTACCATTCCTGAAATGGATGTAATTTAAACTGTGGTATGTAAATTTAATAGTAGTACTGGTGAATGGCACAATGCTTACAGAGGTAGATTGCATTTTGTCAATATATAAAATTTAAATATAATATTGATAGCTGTCATAAAGGGGGTGCCACATATAAAGAAACAAATGGAACTAGAAGAAAAAAAAAACACTTTTCTTCAGTCCTTAGTATGTTTTACTCTAGTGCTAAATAAAACTTCTATCTTCAAATGTTTAGTGTTAAATTCAGAAAATATTTCAGAAAAAAATTCTATGGTTACAGCATATTCAAAGAAAAGCATTAATTACCACTTTTTAAAAAGCTTTTTTTTCAAACTGCAAATTTCATAAAAATGCAAACTGTGTAAACAGGGCCTCTTATTTTTATAACTTGTGTAAAAAGGGAAAGCAATTCATATTTAAAGTTTAAGTATATTAAATTATAATCAAGAGTAAAGAAGATGTTGACATCTTAACTATTTCCCTCTCTCTCTACAGTTTAGCAAATGTGGCGATTGCTAAATAATCATTCTGACTAAAACAAAAATTGTGATTTTAAGATTTCAAGACTTTCCGTAGTTGAACTGGATAACAACTTTGCACATTACTCCAAACAGATGGTCTCTCTCATCCAGCATGGGGTAATGAAACCTCATGTCCTGCTCTTTTCCCCTAGGAATCAGAACATTGAGACTAGGAATCTCAGAAAAAAATTTTAGTTTCCCTGTTCAGATCCAGAAGGAGAATTTTAAACATCATCATTTATATCATTTGGGAAGAAATCAAAATACTTCATAAATGAAATTTTGTTCATATTATTGTGCAATAAACTTCCTTTTAGATAATTAAGATTCACTGTATAAAACTGTAAATCTTTGCCATTCTCGAGGAATCAAGAGGAGAGTTACCAACAATTCATATCATTTCATTGTTGGAAGGTGTAGTAAAAACCGTAATTACTCAGTCTGGCCCCACAGTATGAGAATTCAGAGAGAAGAACATATTCAGGAGTCCTAGTTGTAAAACCTTCCCTCATTAAGATCTGAGAGTACTAGTCTTCCTTTAAGTCATAGCACTTATTTTAAACACAAACCAATTCCTATTCTAGGTTATACTACTAAATAATTATAATTATTAAGCTGTTATATTTATCATTAGTTGCTAAATTTAATTTTATATCCACTCAAATTTGACAAAGAATCTTTAGTCCCTTCAAATTTTAGAATCATATTAAAATTTTTAAGTCTTACTTTGAAAATGAGATTGTAACTGGCAATTGTTTGTAGTGGAACTTTTAAAATTAATTTTTGTACTCCTTAATCAGTGCTTGCTACCAAGAGAATGTCCAAAATTATCTGTTTTACCTTAGCAGAATTCTTCCTCTTCAAACAAACTCTCAGTTGGCTATCCAAAGCAGTCTGGTGTTGAAATTTTTTTTAACAAACTGATTAATGCTAAGTAAACATACCCAATTCGATTTTGAAACCAAAATAGAAAATGCAAAATTTTAAATCCCAGGAAACACGGGGAAGTTTAGAACACTAAAACCAATGGAGAGTAATCAGCAGAAAATTGAGAATTATCCAGCATATGAATATTAAAAATGTGTTTTTAAGTAATGAATTCATGAAAAACCATATCGACTATTAACACAAAGCATATTAAAAATGTGTAAATATTTTTCATTCTCATGTCTCTTTATATTTTATTTTATATAGATCTAGACTGAATTAGTAATTAAACACAAGGGGGTTTTTCCCCCGCAAGGAATAATTTTGTTGATATTGTAAAAATGTAATTAAAAACATAAGTTACAATAATTTCTGACATTATCCAAATGTTTTCAGGAACTAAATTTGAAACTATAAAGAAATCCTATGATCCCTTCATTGGTGTTTATGAAATGGAAAGGGTGTCATTGATTTCAAAATTTTGAAACCTTAAATAACCAGAACCTCAATAGAGAATTACCACTTCTCCCTTCAAAAAACAGATCAAATAAGAACCCACTAAGTTCATATCAGGGATTTAGATTTTGGTGTTTTTTAATCTTGTAAGTTATAATCTCCTGTTATACCTATATCCACAGTACTGTAGAATAAGAATTCATCTTTTAAAAAATGATCCTAGAGAATGCAAGAGTCTCAGTTATCAAAAATACATTAAGCTAGATTCACTGTTGGTTCCTAAGTCAGAACAAAATGGGCTACTACGTATTAAGACAATTTTCAGTAGCAGGAGTTAAATTTTTTTAAAAAGGGTTCTAGTTAACCAGAGCACCATTTTCTGAGCATTATGTTTAAAAAAGGTTCTGCTCTAGCAAGACAGAAAATATGAATGATACTGCTTTATTTTGGCAACATGAAAAGTATGTTTTTCTTTTCGAATAAAATTCCATATTTTCATGAAATTTTTAAAAATAGATTCTTATTAAGAATTAGTCTGAATTTTATCATAATTGGAATTTATAATTCCTACAAATTAAATTTTAAATTATTTTTAAAGCTATATTCTTCTCTACACCTACAGCCAAAATAAAAATTCACTATATGGTATTTGGGAATATACTTCACCTGTAAAGAAAGAATGTTCACATTTCAGATGGTTTTGAGAGGATAGGAATCCCTCAGAAAGCCAAACTACAGATATTCTTTTCTTTTTTTATGTTTTTACTGCATCTCAACCTGCAAAGTGAATGAGCCATAGTTACACATATGTATTTCCATTTCCAAATCTTTTCAAAGAAGCAGGTAACTACATTAGCTCTATCGCTAACTCCTGCTGAGGGACTTTGGACAAGTTGCCGCCCTTGTCAATTCCCCATTTTTAGAATGAGGGGTTGGGATTTCCAGTGATTTTCAAGCTTTTCTTAATGGTAGGACTTTTTTCTAATAAAATTGTACATGAAATCCTGTTAGGCAAAACAGCTTAAAGTAATGAAAGAGTTTCTCCAGCAGTTTAAATCTGGGCTCTCCAGGTCACCTTTAAATGCCACAACACACAAGTAATCTCTAAAGTGTCTTCCAACTCTGAAGTTCCATGATTCTGCTTTACTCAGACTAACCACCTTTTGAGGCTTTATGAGGAAACTTGTCCAATCACAGTAATTGGCTGATACACACTAAAAACTGATATGTACTTGAGTGCTTACCATGTACCACCCACTAGAGATATTAGCTCTTTAATCCTTATATCAATCCAAAAAATCGTAGGTATTCTTTTTAATTCCTGTTTTTAAAATGGTGACATTGAGGCTTAGATTAATTAATTTGCCCAAAATGACACTGCAGCTGAAGTAACCCAGTTATATTGACTGCAGAAAGAGTGCCTTGCTCTGTTTTGCTTTGTCCATTCTGGGGGAAAAAAATCATCTGTTTTATTTTACTATACATACTCCTTTTGATTGCCAAGGTAAAAGACAATACAAAAAACTAGTATCAAAATAAGGATAATTCCAAAAGAAACTCATTTAAAAAGAATCAGTATTTCTCAAAGTATGATTTTTGGACCATTGTATTATCACATTAAAAGAGGGCAATGATTTTGACTTAGTCAACACTATATCTCCAGAGCCTAGAAGATAATAGACATCAATAAATTTGTATTGGATGAATAAATCTCTAGAGATGGGATTTGGGAATATGTATTTTTGATAAGCATTTAAAATTTGAGAACCACTGCCCTAGTAGATCTCTAAGGTCCTTTTTAGTTCTGACATTATATCAAATTTTAAGCATTAAATTCTAAGTTGAATACCATTTTTCTAGTCAGTTTATTCTAGTCAGTTTATTTTTTGGTCAGTTCATCCAACTTCCTTCGATCTTAAGAAAAGATTTTTTTTTCAAGGAAAATCCCTATCCTTTCCTTGGAGTTCTTGTGTTACACTATCACAATCTCAAAGTAGCCTGAAGTGCATTCTCTCATTTTCACATTTCTGTCCTCTTCAGTGTCTTAAAAAACTTAAAGTAGTACAGAGGTTGCAAGCTGTCACTCATTCCAAATACAAAGTCCTAATAAATGTCCCCTTCCTTGCAAGGGACACTCAGACCTCTAAGTTGTGAGTTGACCCTATTTACTATTTATTTTGTAGGCTTTTGACTTTACAAGTGTAGATTACCCCCATTCCAAAAGAGTTGCACCAAACATTTTGATTTTTGCATTTTTCAAAATAATCACAGGCTGTCAAAGTTGAATGATACAGTAAAAAACCCAGGTACCTACTAAAGAGATGAGTGTGTGTGTACGTGTTTGTGTTTAAGCTTTCTCTTTCCCCAAAGATTATGCATTTGAGCAAATTACCATTCAGTCTAAATGTACTCACTTTGCTCCATGGTTTTCTGATGAGCATTTTTTAAAAAAAAATGAAAGTATGATTTTTAATAATATCAAAATGAGAGTGATCTCTAAGTATAGCTTTAAAAGTTAATATAAGTAAATATGATGTTTCTGTGAAATGAGTCAAATAAAATTGTTGATATGAGTGAACAAATCAATCCATGTTACATTGGTTCAAGAGATGTTTCTTATTACCCTCCTCATCACCCTTTACTGTATGTGCTTCTTTCTTGAGGCTTTTTTGTATTTTTCCTGCTTCTTTAGTTTTTGTTTTGTTTTGTTTTTGTGTTATTTTGTTTGTTTTTTGTTTTGACAAACAGTATCTAAATGCCGTGCTCTCTCGTCTATTAAATACTCATGTACTATCATTACGTTACCTTTTGTCCATGGAATGCATGGAGGAAAAATGAAATAGGGTACATTGCTTAAGCCTCCAAATAGCAAAAACAAACAAACAGCAGCAAAATACTTGCCTTTCTCTTGGGTCATTGCTTTCATGTTTGTCATCTTCTGCAGGCTAAAGTTGCATTTTTAATATCTAATTGAAATCTAAATATCCTCTCAAAAGAATGTCAAATTTTAGGGTCTGCTGAGTTGACCATGGTGAGACCTCTTGATTGGCCCTCATATTTAATATTTGATTTCTATCTTACATGGATATTCCTATGAGGAAAGGTGCCTCTTTGTTGACATTCACCATGGGAATAGTAATTTGTTCTCTAGGTTTAACTTCTGAAGTTATTTTTCCTTTGATTTATAGTATTTCTGATTGCCACGTTCTATCCCCAGAGTAGTAGTATTTATTGTCCTAAATACATCTTTAACCTTGTAAGAAAAGATGTTTCAACCAAAAGCAAATATATTTTAAATGTTCCTTAATGTTTTAAAGAAAGGAAGTAAAGTATATTTGGACTGCATTCACCAATGTTCCACTATTTTCCAAATTGTGTTCAGGTCTACTAGTTCTTGCAAGTGTTCATCGTGGTCTGAGAACAAATGATTCTATACCATATTCCTCATTCCTTGAACATTGAATAAATGTTAGTGTTTTTAATGAGGCTTAAGAAAGTTATTGGATCAGGAAAAAAATATTTTTTCTAAGCACACCTTAAAAAAGCTTAGGAAATGTTTTCTTTTAACTCTAGCTTATAACTCTTTCAATAACTGCAAATAATAAAACCAAGAATGCTTTGAAAAGATGCTTTTGGGATTTGTTTTAACTTTTAGGGAATTCCTGTCATTCCAAATAAATTATTATCTGTTTTAAATTTTACTCATACCTCTTAATGAATTTAACTATACCATCTAAAATATTCAAAACAAAATGATAAAATTATTTTAACTTTTTAAGTATTACTTTTAAGACCTGCACCTATGACCAGCACATCAGGCCCCTATCTGTTGAAGATGTTCCAAATTTTTTGCAGTATGGAGTTAATGTTAGTGAACAATCTTTGGTGATATTTCATTAAACAGCTTTAAGAATCATGATAGATCGACACTGACAGTATTTTTACATAAGCTTGTTAGAAATTATATGAAAAACATTTAGCACTGTTTAGCATAGATTCTACAGGATTCTACACTCTTTTAATGAGCATTTCAGTTCTTTTCTGCTTTGCTTTATTTTGCAAATCAGCTGTTTTTACAGAAAATCAACAATGTTCCTTTAAAAAAATCATGGGTAAATTGTTATCAAATAGAAAAGAGTAAAGCTGAATCACTTTACATCTCTCTAAATATAGTTTAATTCCTAATCCATTCAGAGTTTGTGAATCAGCCTGATAGATCATAAGCTATTTATGACTTTAAAATGTTCCATTGAATGAGTATAACATGAAAATGTTAATTCCATCTCATTCATTTGGTTTTATATTACTTTATTGACTTTTTTCCTGGAAAAACAAATGCTTAATGTTATTCATACAACATGTCTTTAAACTATTTTAAATAATACACCAACTGACTATCACAGGGATCACTGTCCCCAGATCCAAAGCCAGGTTTTTATTATTATTATTATTATTATTATTATTATTATTTGCTAGGATAATTCTTATAGCTATGTTGATTTTTCCAGTCAGTATTTAGTTCTTGCTGTGTTAAGTGGATATGCATGAAAGAGATTGGCTCCTGTCTCATTCTCATTCTCTCTCTCTCTCTCTCTCTCTCT
>NW_007726569.1:388674-390597 GCF_000696425.1 Galeopterus variegatus | reverse complement strand
AAAATGCTGTCAGTGTGTACTTTAATTTGATTTGGTGTAGCCTTTATTTAGAGTTCTCTATGATCTATGTGCCAAAAGTAGACTGAGTTTCTTTATAAACTTGTACTGAGTATATAATGTCACAATATAACTTGGGCATAAAATATTGATAAAAAGAATTGTGAATGATAATACTCAAGATACTTTTTAAATTTAGTCAAATGTTAATGCCTGGCCTTTTTTCCTACACATCCAATTCAACAGAGTACACTTTATTCTGATAGCTATTACTGCTTAGTCAGTGATGAAAGCTTTACTGCTTCTGTGCTGTGCTCAAGAGAAAACCAGCAAAAGAAGCAAAGGCTTTTTTTCTTTCCCAGAACTGCAGCAAAGTTCTCTGCTGAGCAACGGAGATATGAATGTGTAGTATTGATTTCTTGAAGATAATCATAGATCATCTTAACATTACTTGCCTTATAAGTTAGGAAAAAAGTGTGTGGCTATCACACTTTTTTATAAATAATGATTTTTATAAATGTTTTTTCCTTCATAATTTTCCCACTCATTTCACAAAATCTTGAATATGCAATTATTTATCATGATACATTACTGCAACGAGGGTTCCCATTTCAGAACAAAGTTTAATTCTATATGTGAGTAAGTTGTTATTGAAATGTGATTTTTTTTCTGGAAAATAAATAAATAAGTATAAAATAAATTGAGTTGTGAAACTCTTTTATTTCCAGCCTCTTAAAATTTTACCCATATTCCTGGGAAATTTTATTGCATGTTTAGGGTGGAGATGGTGGGCCGAAGCCCTGGCATAGGTCAAGGGCTTTAATGTCAGACAAATTCCAGCTATGTAATTTAACTATAGACCTGAGCATATCACTCAATGATTCTCCATTTCTTTGTATTAAAGAAAAAAAAAAGTAATGTCCTCTGTATCATTGAATCACTGAGAAGATTAAATAATATATTTATCAGTTATCTAGAAGTTCCTGTCTAGTTCACAGCAGACCTTCAGTAAAACAATTCTTTCCTGTTCTTATCTTTCTGTGGATAGGGATTGGAGTGGCCAGAAAATTTCCATGCTTTTCTTCCAACACTACCCCAACACTGTGCTCTACTCTAATCCCAATGTATTACTATTGTCAACTAATGCTAACTGCAGCCAACACTCAAGGGTCAGCCACTGGGCTAGGTGCCTGGAGGCTTTATCTTATTTCTACTTGCAGTGACTGCTCACCGCAGGAGGGTCCTTATAGCATGTGTTTTATTTGCTTTTAGTTCGTTTGGCAAGAGCCAATGCACTTAGGAGGGGGATAGTTACTAAAAAGAGGAAGAACTTATTCGTTTGGACAGGTAGCTCCTCAACCCCAAATGCCTCCCTTTCAAAGCTTCTTAAACTAATAGGCTGGGAAGAGCCATGTAAGGAAAGCGGAGGAAGCCAGCTCCGCATGTAACACACAGAAGTGAAGACCTGAATTCCAGCGGACCCTGGGAATATTATTTAACATCTTAGAATCTCCATTTTCTAAATCTGTAAAGGCAGGACAACCGTTTCTTGACAGAGTTGTTGGGACGATCAAATAAAACTAAAGCTGTCAGTATGTGGCAATATATGCGTGCCCTGAGGGGAAGATGGAAAGCAGCGTCTGGGGGCGGGAAGAGGAGTTGCTTTATTTTCTCTTGTTCCTCAGATGTCCTGTGCTAGGAAAATGTAGCATTTCCCACTCTGGGCCTGCCATCCGCGGGAAAAGGACCATGATGCGGGGTCCTCGGGGCTGCACCTTTAGTCCCAAGTGTCCTCCTCCCAAGCGGTCCCCCTCCAGCTCTCGGCCACCCCGTCCCTCTCCGGGCAGTGACGGTGAGATCCTTTCCATCTTTAGGGCGGCTTAGAGGACCACGTGGCGGCAGGGTCGGGCCGGGAGGGCCTAGGGC
>NW_007726569.1:384496-387800 GCF_000696425.1 Galeopterus variegatus | reverse complement strand
GAGGGCCGCGTCCGCGGTGGAGCAGCCGCCCAGCCGCCCGGCCTGCGGTGAGTGCGTGCACGCTCTCCACAGCGCCGCGCCGAGGGGCGAGCGGCCCTGCCTGGACAAACAGCCTGCCGGGCTCTGACCTCTCCTCCGCCTTCCTCGTCCTGCCCCCAATGAGAGAGTGACCCCGAATTGGGGGACTGGAAGTGAGTCCTGGCCTTTGGCCCCTCGCCTGCCCCCGTGGCTGGACTTCGAGGGTGGTGCCCAACTCAGCGGCCAGCACGGCCACCTCCGGAACCTGAGCAGCGCGAGGCCTGAGCGGCCTTTCTGTGGCCGGCCGCAGCCCTGGGGACCTCCAGGCTCCAACTTGGCCTTTGCGGGACAAGGCTGGCCTGCGGGGCAGCTTGAGAAACAGGTGAGGAGGCCGAGGTCTGTCCGTGTGACTTTGGAGCGGAACCTGAAGGGCCCACTTCATCAGGCGCAGCGTGTCTCTCCACACACACAGACTCACTCACGCGCACAGGCTCCTACACACAGGCGCCCGCACACACGCTCGCGAACACTCACCACACAGGCGCGCAGTCACGTGTACTCACGCCGCACTGCCTCCCTCCCCAACACGGTACCCCTGCGCCATTTGTGTGCCCTTGCGTACCCTGGCCTGTCCTGTCCTGACGCTGAGGACACCGGGTTTTAGGGTGTGTTCTGGTCCGTCCTGCCCACTGACTGCCAGCCCCCTTGAAGGCAGAGATTCTCTATCTTAGTTCTGTTTTATTGTCTAGCGCAGCGTCTCCTTGTTAGGGCTCTCAGACTGACACACTGTGAAATAATTTAAATGAATACGTAAGTTTGTAGGTAGGCACTGAGGGCATCAGAGTTATGGTCCAAGTTCTGAGAAGTCCAATGCTACTACCAGCTTTTAACAAGCATTCGTGAGAAGGANAGCGGCCTTTCTGTGGCCGGCCGCAGCCCTGGGGACCTCCAGGCTCCAACTTGGCCTTTGCTGGACAGGGCTGGCCTGCGGGGCAGCTTGAGAAACAGGTGAGGAAGCCGAGGTCTTGTGACTTTGGAGCCCACTGAAGGGGGCCCACTGAATCAGGCGCAGCGTGTCTCTCCACACACACAGACTCACACGCACAGGCTCCTTCACACAGGCGCCCGCACACACACACCACACAGGCGCGCAGTCACGTGTACTCACGCCGCACTGCCTCCCTCCCCAACACGGTACCCTGCCCCATTTGTGTGCCCTTGCGTACCCTGGCCTGTCCTGTCCTGACGCTGAGGACACCGGGTTTTAGGGCGTGTTCTGGTCCGTCCTGCCCACTGACTGCCAGCCCCCTTGAAGGCAGAGATTCTCTATCTTGGTTCTGTTTTATTGTCTAGCGCAGCGTCTCCTCGTTAGGGCTCTCAGACTGACACACTGTGAAATAATTTAAATGAATACGTAAGTTTGTAGGTAGGCACTGAGGGCATCAGAGTTACGGTCCAAGTTCTGAGAAGTCCAATGCTACTACCAGCTTTTAACAAGCATTCGTGAGAAGGAGGTAGATTTTCCAATAAATTACTTCGTTAAAAGGTGTTCTGTTTGCTCTTTGTAAAGTAAATCACTGTTGCTTGGACGGGGAGCCTTTGGGGAAGACGGTTAATTTTAATTTTTAAAGTAACAGCAACAACACCAAATATTAATTAGTGAACTTTTATCAAGATTAAATATGGGAGGGGGCAATAAAAAATATTGGGTTTGGGTGTGGGATAGCATCTTTTTCTACACACGGTTATCTTTTCTCAGTGACTTTCTCCCTCTTTGCCAGTTAAGCATTTTTTGCTACAGCTTAATATCTGCTTATGTGAATTAAATATATTAGTGCATAAATAAAAGTTTTCAAAGTTATCATATTTCTAGTTATACTGACCAGAATAACAAAAAATGCTATGTATTGCTCTTGAGGAAACCCCACTTCCCTATTCCAAAAATGGTAGAAGTATCTGTGTACTTTATTTGGGATGAGTGTCTGTTATACTAACTACAATGTTTTCATATCTTTCTTTTGCTATTTTCCCAGGAGTCTTCTTCTGTAAGTTATGATGATGTCAGACATTGCTAAAGACAGAGCTGCTCATTCATTGAAGAAAAGGGGGAGTATGACTTCTCTCAGTAGTCATGAATTCCCGCGGAAGGAAGTGCACAGGCGCTCTAAAGCGTGAGTAACTGAAGGTCTGATGATTTAAATATAATTACTGAAGAAACAGGTTCATAATGTTTATCAGAAGAAAATAAAATTCCTTGGGGACATAAAAAGAGAGAAAATGGGCAAGTACAAAGTTCAGGTCATCTTTAGGGACCGTATTATAGAGAGAGAAAACTTAAGTGATATGTTGATTCTAGCAGCATTTTTACTATTTCAAAGACTACCCCCAGAAAATCCCCTCTTCTCAAAAGAACGCTAAATGCAATGTATGCCAGCTACTCTTACATGGCTCTTGAATTCTCCTCAATATTATATAACTACATAGTTTTCACATTTTTGTAATCAATATATACATATACAATGTACTCAACATTATTTTATACAGATTTTATAATGGGTTGTTATAGTCTTTGTTCATATCCTTTTAAATAGCTGCATGTATTTTGTCAATTTGTAATTTTGTGCAAGTTAACCATTCTCCAATTATTGGGCATTTTAAGTTTGTTTCCACTTTTTTTCTTTTTCACTATATAATAAATCTCTGCGTAGTTGTTTCCCAGCAATATAATCAGTGGATAAAAGGGTAATAGCTACATTTATTTGGCTTTGCTACATACTGCATTTGCTCTCCTAAAGAGATAAATTGGTGTTTAACACTTTCTTTTTGACTGCTATTGGAAAGAAAATAGAACAAATTATCTGATGTAGCAGTCAATTAATTTATATAATAGACTTTCCTTCTTGATAGTTTTCACAAAACTGAAGGATGTAGTATATTAATTCCCATGGTTGGGAAGCAGAAACTGGTGTGTCCTGCAGAACAGAGACAAGAAGAACTGGAATAATTGGAATTCTGTAGTCAAAATCATCTTATTCTCAGTGTATTAATGCACCTATTTACAATTCCACTTTCCAGCCCTGGAAGTTTGTGGATTGCAAGTACAATCTCCCTTTTGTAGAGGGGAAACTGAATATAAAGGAGTAGCAATCCTAGTACATGTCAGAAGTAAAAGTGGGAGAATACAGTAATTAATCTTTATAACTTTGCTTCTGATCCTAAGCTATTCTAGCTGCTAATTCCAATATTTAAGTGTACAAGTTCTTTTAAAAATCATTTAAAAATAGTT